>NC_053439.1:50135798-50445473 GCF_007990345.1 Gossypium hirsutum | reverse complement strand
ATGAAATCGACAGGAGAGGTGGAGATGGCGTTCATTGTAGGCTGGGAAGCAAATGCAGAGAGATCCGGAACCAGAAAGACAGGCCCTCTGAATAAAAAGGATTCGTCAAATAAATGCAGTAAACATTGGATTTAAAGGAAACCATAAAAGGTTGCACCAGCCGGGAATCGAACCCGGGTCTGTACCGTGGCAGGGTACTATTCTACCACTAGACCACTGGTGCTGCTTGTTTAAGATGTTTGATTAGCCATTACTAGATTAATTTTAAATTACAAAACGACCTAATTGAAATTGTTCTAAATCCAAAATAAATTAGAGCAATAGTATATGTAACACTTTTAACGCCTCCTGAAATTTGTAAATAAGGAAAAAATAGTTTGAGAAAGTTTTGTTCCATTAAGATATTTAAAATGGTGCCTTTACATCTTTTGATGTAAAGCTTGAATAAGGTGAAATTTATGACGGTGTTGATCAATTCACCCCATTTAAAACGGGATGAAAAGTCGATTACTTTGATGGTGGATAATGGAGGAAATCAATTCTCATGGAGTGTACATATAGCCGAATTAAAAAATATTTATTTAAAAATTGATTATGTAAAATCACATGCAACGTATGTGTTGCTAAAAATTAGTTGCTACAAAATCTGCACTAATTATTTTTATTCCTTAAATTTGATTACTAAATCTCTTTTGATATATGAATTTAGATTCTATAAATTACGATAACATGGTTTTATAAATAACTTATATTAAATACTTAAGATGTAAAATTTAGATTTAATTTATAATTTTTACTTTACAAAAATAGACAAGAAATACTAAAATAAAAAACCACATATGTAAAACTAAAAGCAAAAACATCATAATGTTTTTAATCTTTTGGGTATAAAAATCAAAGCCTTGCATTTCATGAAACCAAAAACAAAAGAAAAAACAAGATCTCAGATGATGATTTAACAAAAATAACTGGCTAGGAAATGACTCCAAACCTTTATTATCATTCAATTAATTACAATAAATTGCAGAGTATACACCCTTTGGGTGCCACCATTGACAATGCCTCCTCACCTCTCCAGGCCTCCACCACCACTGTGTGAACCCGACACCTTTCCGCCGTACCTTACGATGCCGGTCACGCAACTGCATAATACATTGGCCATAAAGTCGTAAGGTATTTCAGGTGACACTGCCACTCTCTCTGCTAGCATTGAGTTCTTGGAAGAACGTTTTAGCGGCCTCGTATGTAGACCAGCAGATCGCGGCGGCAGGTGCGTGGAAAAACATTCGAGGAATCCATCCTCTCATGAGGCCTTTGTATCCGTCCTTTTTCACTATCGTTTTAATCACGTCGCTGATAGAACTACTCTTGAACCGATCGCATCCGCATACACCCTGCCGTAATACATTTTGCATAATTGAATCAACAATACACATTCATGGATGTTAACGTGAAACAAGATGGAGCAAGCACTTAAATGTACATGTATTGTATACAAGGAAAAGCATGCTTTAGTAAATTGTATAGAAGCAACGCTAGATACTTAAAATTGCATACAAGGTCCCTATAGGCCGATTTGAATCCTCTATTCTAATTTCATCGTATACTTTTCGAAAGGTATAGTTTGACAAATGTTATACTTTTCTATCTTTCTAAAATGTGAAATAAACTGTGATTTCAGGTATCTTCATCCCTTTCTAACAAGAGAACGACAAATAACATTTTTCCTCTTGATTGTCATTCTACTATTAGAGAGAGATAGGGACGAAGGGTAATCCCAGTTTCATGTAATTCTTTTTTCAGAAGAAAATTGCAAATGTCTATATGCCACATCATCACATCTTATACAACAGAATTAATGTAAAAAAGTTGGCATCGGGATTGAAATGCATGTTTCTAAATTTAGAGGGATTAAAAATGAAGGATTTGTAAGGTTTAAATCAAGATAACAAAAGCATTAACAATCTTCAAATGGGTTAATTACAGAAAATGTCCTCAAACTAAGAACCATGCTTTAAATTGATCCCAAACTTTAAATCCTTCTAATTGAATCCTCAAAAAGTTTTAAACCTAAAAGCATTGCATAAACAGATTAAAGCTTTAGCAAAAATCCAGCAAGTAAGAAAAATGGGCCTTGACTTACCTGACATTGCAGCTGAGTTTTAACTACATCAAGCGGCGTAGTGACAACGGCAGCTGAAGCTCCGGCAAGGGCACCAGCCGTAGCATGCACAATGACCCGCTCGTCACTCGCACTCTCCGGTGAAATCTCAATCAAACCCCTTTTCGCCGCCTCGTAAGTGGCGAAATGAACCGCCGTGAACGGCGCATTCATGACCACCGTCGTCCTGTAGGAAGCATAAAACGCCCCAAAACCTTCCTCTTTCAACACTCTCCTAACGCAATCCAAAACCCCTCTGTAAGTAGCACTGTTGCCCAACTGTAATCGTTGCTTCACCATATCCATAGGGGTGAAAACGGCGTCGCTCGCGACAGTCGCGAAAACGCCGGAAACCGCATGAGCAGCGGAGTTATTCGGGTCCCCACCCGAGAAATACTTCTTGCAAACTTCGTACACGGAGAAATAAACGGCATGGGCCGGACCCGCCCCGAGACCCATTGCCCCTATTCCCCGGTATAACCCCGGTAGGCCTTCCGATTTGAGGATGGAACGGAGCGCGTGATGTACACCCACTGATTTTATGGGGCAAGACCCGAGAGCTTGCATATGGGTTTTAACGGTGTCAACTGGGAACATAGCCATATGCTCAACGCAGCCGGCTATGGAGCCAGCAATCATGAACTGCCAAAAGCGGAGCCCGTCATGGGGACTGACAGTCACCTCCGGCCGGAAATCCGGCGGCTGTGCCACCGGCTGGAAATCTGAACTTTGGAAATTTGTTGTGGCAGCTTCTGTTGACATCAAAAACAAAGATTTGGGTTTTTTTTTATTGGAATGAAGGAATCATTCAAAGATTTATTCTTCTAAATTGAAAGATTAAGACTTAATGGAATAATTCTAAGAGATGGGGGAATAGAAAGAAAAGATAGAAAAAGGGCTTTGTTTTTAAAGGTCCTTATTATTACTGGGGGATAATTTGAAGCTCTAAAAGTCAGAGATGAAGTTGGACAAGTCGCCTTAGGGTTCCAAGAATTTGGGGTTCCTTTTCAATTTTAACGTTTTTGTCAAAGCAGAGCGATTTGAATAAAAGATTTGATTTTGTTTTGGCTTAAATCCAAAATTAGTCCTCTAATTACATCCTTTTTCTCAATTAGTCCTCTTCTTTTTTCTTTTCTTTTTTCTAAGTCAAAATTGGGAAAATTTTCAATTTTTTCTCAAAACAGGATAGTTTCTAATGAAAACATAACACTTCATACCTTTTTATTGGACCTCAAATTTTTTTAAAGTAAAACAAGATAAAATTGATAATTTAGCAGTTAATTTTGACCAAAACATTTTAGATCCATCGTGTAATAACTTTGACCAGAAAATTCATTGGGCAGAGACACGAGGTTTGAGGATGTCCCTCCCTTTGCTTCTTTTTGTTGTTAGCTAGTTTAAGAATACTTCTTAAAAATGCTTTTGGAAAAAAGGGTATTTTTTAGGATCACAAAAGGTGTTTTTAGGTTAATTTTTGGTTTGATGTTAGCACTTTTCTCTAAAAAAAAATAGTTTGTTTAGAAATATTTTTGTTTCAAAAGTAACTTCTTTTTCTAAAAGTATTTTTGAAAAGTATTCTTAAACTGGGACTTAATTAAGCCACTAAGTTGAATTCTGAATTGTTTTAAGTTTGAATTTTTCGATTTTGAAGTTTGAATTTCATTGTTGCTAATAAAGTCATGCCATACACAAGTCATGTACCCAACATACTGACTATCAACTCAAGCATAAGTCTCCACTTATATCAAAGCACATGAGTTATATACGCATGGTTAGTAGCTAACTCAGGATTTAGGTAAGTCACACCATGAACGTCACAAGTGAATCAATTCACAAACAGATTCAAAATTAATTCAACTTGGGTCCAATCCAATATATCTTCTTCCAATGAGTACATCTATGTCTCTACTCGTGGATAGGGGTGTTCAATTGGTTAAACGACCCGAAATAACATTAACCGAACTTTCAAAATTTTTAACCGTTAATCGAACCGAAATTTTTTCGGTTAATTTGGTCCGTTAACCGAATTAACCGAAAATTATATGTTTTTTTATTTTTGGTTAAAAATTAACCGAATTAACCGAATTGAATCACTACATAATTAAAAACATTACATAAGTCTTTGAATCACTAACATTACATAAGTCTTGAAATTAAATTATTTTTATTTATTAAATTATTTGTAATTTTTATGATTGAGTTGGATACTTGGGTTTGGATTGGGTTTAGGTGAATAGTGGGCCTATTTATATATTATAATTTTATTTATTAATTTTTTTGATTTTACTCGAATTTTGCACACCCCTACTCGTGGAGCCAACTGCTCTGATAGCCAAGATGTAACACCCCTAAACCCAACCTGATTACCGGATCAAGTATAGAAGTGCTACATTGGTTTTCAGAAACTCTAATAATAATTTCTAAATAAAAATAACATTATAATTTGTACATATTAGTTTCGTTGTTCTAATATATTAATTATTGATGTTCGAGATAAGCCGAAATAAATTTTTTTACCATTCTTACATTTAAAACAATATACTAAAGTGAAAGAAGGGCCATTGTGAAAAATAGGGAACGTGACTGTGTGGATTTCAATAATCATGTTTAATTTTGAAATTCAAGGGATAATTTGCCCTTTCTCGGATCCACTGATGTGATGAGATGAGGTGTCTTCAATCTTCAAAAATCATTTTCCTCTACTTTTAACCTAACCGTATGAGCACGGGTTAAGCTATTGTTAGCTTAGCAAGTACAACTAATATTTAAATCATAATCTATATTATAACTTATAACTTATTTATTTTTACTACATAGAAACATTTAAATGACTTGTTTGTATTCATCATACATACCAATTCACTTATTCTTACAATTAGGTCCACATTTATTATTTACTCATTAAACACCAACTAAACATATTGATTTAATTAACATCTATATAATACTAGAATCACATGATTTGCTTTAAATTCTCATTTACTCCATTAAGCTAAAATTTCTAATAATTTACTTTACTTATTTCAATCATTTTTTTCTCAATTTCAAAACTTTTCAACACATATAATCTATATAATTCAGTAATCGCTAAATCGTTTTGTACCTTTTTCAGATGCCCAATAGACTTAATAGAACACACAGGATATACAGAACATAATAGAACATTGCTGAAACGGATGAACAGAGAACTCAAATGTGCTAATTATCGATGAACACTATTGTGCTAATAATCAGAGAGCGCGCTAAGGTTCCTTAATGGCATGCCACTAATATCCCAATAGTTCTTATATAGTCTACTTGGGCAAGTCATAATATGCACATGTCACTTTTACACTTTTTACCATTTAATCATTATAACAATACTTCGTATAATTATATATTCCTTTTTCATTAACACATGTAACTTGTCTCGATATTGAATAATCTTCCATAATTCCACTAATAATTCTTATTATACATTTCACCTATCACTTTTACTTATTTTACAATTTATACCTCATCATGACATTTCATGTAACAATATCTTTTTCTTTCAATTTCGTATATAACATATTTCATTTATCTATTTAACTTCCATATTCCACCATAATTTCTTATCACATTCACATGTCAATTTCATTTTTTTTTCTTCTAAATTTTGTCCTTGAGGCATCAAATCCACAAATAGAATTCATAATTCTTTTAATACATGTAACATGTTTCACCAATTAATATAATTTCCATAATTCATCACTAATCTTTATTAATTCTTTCTTTTTCATGTTATTTTACGCTTTTAACACACTAATCCTTGTCTTTCAATTTTTTTTTATCAAATATCTGTACATTATTTCACATATCATTATTTCAGATATTTCTCTTCACATTTACTTACATAAATATATAGTTCCATCAACTTTTACATCCTCTATAATTTAGTTTTTTTTTCTGCACTCTAAATCTTTTCTCACATCTCTTTCAATTTTTTTATCATATATTACTTAATAAATACAATCAATTCATTTTTTATTATATTTAATCATTATCAAGCCTTATTCTTCACTTATTCAACTTATAAATTTGTAATTAAATACCATATTAAAATTATATTCATTCTAACAATTAACTTCATATTCAGAACAAGTAAGAATCTAGTTGTACTTACAACTCAAAATATGGAATCAAGCTTTCTTCCTCTTCTTCCTCCTTTAGCTCCTCATTTGCCTTTTTTCTCTACTTGTTTCTCACTTCCCTTCACTTTTTCTTAATCACTTGTATTCAACACTAATTGTTATTTTCTCTCTCCTCCGAGACAAGTATGGATGCATTTCTTTTAACAATTGGGTAATTACTACACTGCTCTACTAATTTTACTCACTAATCTTGAAGAAATTTAGAAGAAACCAGCTTAATTGATTTGTATTTGGTGAAAGGGACTAAATTAAAAGAAAAATAAAAGTTGAAATGGTGGGAAAATGGTGGCAAACATGAAGTACCATGGCTAATGGCCTTTTATAATCATTTCATCCTTTCTTTTCTCAATTTCTCTAGTTTCTTCCATCAATTTATCTATACAAAAATATCTTTTTATATTATTTACTATCTTGCCCTTTCCACTTAATTACAATTAAATCATTACTTTTTCATAATTATCTTTTTAATTCTTTTATCATTTTACCCTTTCACTTTGTCTATAATAACACCCATGTGTCCTATTTCCTTTGGTATATTTTCACCTCTAGTCTCTCTTCATTTTTCATCAATTTAATTTAATCCTTCAACACCCAATTTTCTTACCTTGTCCCAATACTTTCCATTAATTTAATCGTTTCCCCAAATAAATTTATATCAATATTTATACTTTTCCAAATATCTTAGGCAGCTATCTTTTATGTCTCATAGCTCTTTAAATTTCCAATTTCTGACTTTTCTCAAAATTTTGACAAATTTATTGTATATTTATCACTGTTCAAGACTCCAAAAATTTTTGGGATGTTACACAAGACTAGTCATCTCCCTAATTGGAATTGTAGATGGCATAAAAGCTTTCCGAGTATTTGAATCAAATGCTCACTTTGATTCTTTTATGGGATTATGGACTCGTTTATATTATCTACTGAAATAAGTTGTCTTTCTCGCAATGTAAACATTCTTTCAATGCCACTTATCATCAGTTTGAACTCAGACAATCAATGAACTAATATTTACTTGTCACAATTTCACTATGTATGCAAAACATGAAAGATAGAAACACAAAAGATATAATAGTGAAATGAGAAAATTAACTTTATTTATTTATTCATCGCTCAAATACATAGAAAATAATTACATGTTTACTGCAATATAAGCACATTTCCCAACAGCCTCATGCATGTTATGTTATCCACACGTCCAAAAATCTATTTTGCAATAAGGTTGATGAGTCGATATCAGGTAAATCCTAATCCAATGCACTAGCAAACAGTTAAGCATATACTCAAATATTTATATATCAAATAGTATTAAATATATCTAAGCTTTCTTTATAAAGAGAGTACTTCATAATTATATCTCCCCATGTCAGTAACAGTAGGTTAATGAAAGTTTTAGCATATATATATATATATGGTGCCAAAGTATATACATATGCACTTGAATGAAGTGATGATTAAAACTCTTGTTAGACACTCGTTTACGACGGATTCAAACCGTGTGGCCCCATCTCTTACCATATATATTGTATATAAAAAAGTACATACATATACATATATAGTGTGAAAGTATTACATAAAACAGTAACTCTGAATACCACCTGTATAAACATGTGAATTCTTCTATATATTTGTTCTAATTATTAGTCAATTTCAATTAAATTAATTTTTGACTTAAATATCCAGTTTAATGCTTGGAATTATTGATTCTATTAAAACTATAATAATTTTTTTAAAAAAATAAGTAATTTAATTTTTCTCAAAAATTACAATTAAAATTTTTCCTCGAACTCTAATATAAAATTTTAGCTTGAGTTTGGATTCCACTAGCTGTGTTCCTCCAAACATACTAATCCATTTCTTGATTCTAATATAGATCACTGATCTTAATCTAATTTGAATTTTATTAAACAATAATTATAATTGACCCAACTTGGTTAGTTTTATTTAAAGAACCCATCAGGAGAGAAGATGGTTAAAACATGTAGTTAAATCTCTATATTTGATTGAAGTTAGTCATTCAAAAGCAAATCATTATGGGACTTAACAAGTATATTTAATGGTCAATATTGATACAAGTGTCTCAAAAATGTATATGTTGGAAGTTTTGAGGCATATTCTTGATTAGTAAAAATGAAGATTTGAATCGTAAAACTATGGTTTTGTATTTCTCTCCATGAGATCTTTAAAACGGTATATCATATGCTCATATTTCTCTCCATGAGATCTTTAAAACGGTATATCATATGCTCAAAATGATTGAGCGATGAATGAGAAATTGATGCTCAAAGTAAACCACTTGTGAATAATGTTGAGGAAAATAGAAAGTTTAGTCCCACATTAATTAGATATCAAAAGTGAAATATGTTTATATATATATGAACCAACTTAATAGTTATATTTAAACAGCTAAACTACTATTTTCTCTTTTGTGCAAGGGATAGTAAATCCAAACCTGTTGAGGTTAGGGTTGCATGATTTGGGTGACATTAATTTCAGTTTTATAAATATTGTTCTTGTGATTAATTATGGGACTCAGTGTAATAGAATGACAAAAATATATTAGCGATGAGTGGTTGTGGTCTTACCTTTTAGTGAAACATCGATTGAATCAAATATACACAATAGTTTTCGATGAATGTCAAAGTAAAAAAGGATTAACCATAGGTTTAGACCAAACAAAATTACAAACCATTCATTATAAGTTAATGGCGTGTTTGTGACGAAAGAGAAGCTTTCTAAAGTCTAATTAAAACCCTAATATTCTCGTTGCCTCACATGCAAGTTTGACCCCTTCCATCATAATTAATCTCCCCTTTCCACATCCCAATAACATTATATATCTATGTTATGCCACATCGTTGGTGAAAATTATGTATATAATAATTTATAAAAAATCAAAAATTAAATGTAGTTGTGGTGAAATATTAAACTTCAAACAATGAATTTGAGTATTTTTTGAAGATTTTATATAAAATAGTAAAAATAAAAATATTTTTGATAATAGGGTTTTGTAAGAACTAATTAATAGTTTCGAGATTTATAACGGTTCATTTCAACTCCAAGGTTCAAACTTATATTCTCTCCTTAGAGAAGGATAATATACCTTATTGTTAGTCCCAACTTTTATCGATGTAAAACATATATTTATAAATAGATTTTAAATTTATTTTTATATAAAAAAACTCTAAAAATCAAAATAATATATAAAGATTAAAGAGAATTGAATTTTTAATAATTTTCTATTTAAATTAGTATCTAATTTAATGATAATACCAACTCAATGCTTTTAATTAAGCAGGGATTGGAGGATGATTTTGGGCAAGCCCCAAAACAAAAACCATACATATTCCCACCAAAAAAGAAAAATGGGAGAGAAATTAAAAAAACGTGGATTAAGGTTTCATTTTAGAAAGGCAAAAGGAGCTAACTTTATTTATTTAAGTCCAAAGAGACTCTCTCTTGACAGTTGCAGCAGGGTCTTGAATTACATTGCTAGAAGAAGCGAAATTGATGTATTGGGAGATGTTATCTAAGTTATGAGTAGTGGGTAAAAGGAAAGGCTTGTAATCATCATCATCATGGTGTTGCATTTGAGTGGGCAAGGCCAAGGCCGAGTCCTCCTGGTTGTGCTGCATTTGAATGCAAAGTATCTCGGTCTGAGCCACCGCCAGCTGCATCTGCAATTGCGACACTTGGTTTTGAAGGTAGGATATGGCCCCAACGCATCCGTATACAGGGTCCCTCACTCTTGCATTTGCTTCGTATACTAAACTACTTACCGCATCTGCTCTCTGCTGAACCGGCAGCTCCTATATCAGATTTACAATGAAGATACACATTAACTTAAAAAGAAAAAAAAGAAAAAAAACTTTTCCATCTGCTAATCAACTTCAGGTCAATTTGACTATGGGTTATTTCGAGATTAGGTTATTTTTGTTCATCTCAATTGAAATTTTGGGATCAAATTTAAGTAATAATTTTTTTTAGTTTTCTAAAATTATATTAACTTAAAATTAATTTCCAAAATATGAAATTATAATTTTTTTTATTTTTTTGAAAGTCAAAAAATTGAATTATAATTTTTTAAGAAGCTAAAATCATTGTATTGATTGAATTTTTTTCATTTTCTAAAGGGACTTTTTTTTAAAAGAAATTTTGAGGTCAAGATCTCTCTTGCCCTTGATTTCATTGTACTGTTTTTCATTCATTTAGGTTAACCTAAATTATTTTGAGTTGAAATCTTGAATTAAAAGAGATAAAACTATCTAATTTTGTGATTGATTCAGTTTTAAATTAGGTTAATCAAATCAGGTTTTCATGACTAATACGACCTAAAACATTGGAAATAAACAACAAGCAAAACTTCCAACAACATGCATGCATAAGAAAGAGGGAAAGGAAGAGAAGGTTAAAGAAACCTGCAACATTTTGCTAACATTGCTGGCACCGAAGACTTTGTGAACAATGGCGAACTTGTGAGGATCATCCGAAGGGAAGTAAGGCGCAAAGATGCAGTCTTTTGCGCATCGCCGCCTTAGCAGTTTGCAGGACGCACATGGTGATGAACCACTCCCCATTTTCTGTTTTTTTTTATTATTTTCTTATACTCCAAAACCAAAAACCAAAATCCCCCCCCCCAAAAAAAGGGTTTCTTTTGATGAAGAAGGAAGAAACTTGAAACTTCAAAAGCTTAGTTTTGAAGAGACAGGAGAATAAAATGGGGGGTTATTTATAATGGTTGAATGGGGGGTGCTTTCACCATCACTGCACACCTAATGTGCAATATGAATCCACATGTTTAATGGTTTTAAAAATATTTTTGAAGTCTTGGGATCGAATTTGATGAAAGGGAGGCTAGTTTTAATATAAGTGAAGAAAAAAAAAACACTAGATATCTGTGTTGTATTTACACTCATGTCCCTGTATAGCACAAATATTCATGATATTAACAAGGGTAGTGAGGTCTTATGGGGGGAACAAACGGGTGTGAGTTGACCACCGCCTTGGCGCGTGATAGGTTGTCATCCATGCAGGTGCAGTTGTGTAGTTCCCACGTTCTTGATGTTTGACTCTTCTACAATTTTATACTCGAACCAGTAAGACAGCAAAATTTATAGAAATAAATTATGCCCAAGGAGAAATATAGATTAACAGATACGGAAATATAATTATAAATAATTATAATGATGGAGTTGAAGAGAATCATTCTTAAGAGTGCCTGGTTTTGGGCAATTTTAGTGTAGACTGGGAATTGAAAAATAATAATAATATTTTAAAAAAGAATGAAGAAGAATTTGACATTATCACTTTTAATTCTAAACTTAAAAACAAATTAAAAATAATATATAAATCTTAAACCGGATCGAGGCTATGAGAAATGGGCTACATATGAATGTTTGTTGGCGTACATTCACATGCATGGAAACATACACAGCATTTCTCCTTCTCTCTCATACGCACACCCTCATCGTTTCATTCACCCTGCGAATCTCGATGTTGGCTGCCATTAATGAGCGTTTAGCACCTCACCCCTATACTTAATATTCAATTCCAACATATTATATTATTTATCTTATTTGAATTAAGAGTTTTAGAGTTTAGGTGAGTTTACTATCTAGTTTGATTTCTTTTTTTTTTAAGAAGTATTTTAAGGGTTAATTAATAGGTCAGTGTTGTCTCCGGTTGAGGTATTGTTTTTTGATTTTGTGTGGAAAGTTCTCTCTTCGGGTAGCCTCTAGTAGACCTATCCTTTGGCCGGGCGGGCCGGGCCTAGAAAAAATTTTCGGTCCGGCTAAAAATATAGGCCTGAAATTTTGTCCAGACCCGGCCCTAGAAAAATATCATAAGTCCGAGCCCGGCCCGGCCCGGCCCATTTTTAATAAACATTAAAAATTTATTTTAAAAATAAAAAAATAAATATAAAAATATTTTAAAAGTATTTTAAAATAAAAAAATAAAAAAATATTTATTATATTCGAGCCGGGCTGGGCCAAAAAAGTGGTGTCCAAGGCCCGGCCCGTTTTTGACCTCACTTCATTATAACTATTGCTTATACAATAATTTTTTATATTTAAAACAACTCTAAAGATTATATATAAATTATGTCGAGCTCATAATTGTTGATATTGTGCTCGTCAAACAACTCTAAAGATTATACAATTACCCCCTCTATAACAATAATTCATTATAACAATCATTTTTCTTGTAAAATTAATTTTTTTATATTTTATCTTTACCTTTTATAACAACTTTTTATATATAAGAACAGTGACTAACTTTTTATTAAATAAAGCTAATTTTTAATCAATGAAATTATATTCATAAATTTCATTGAAGATATAATTAAAGTCTCACTAATTAATAATGTTATTAATATTAGGGTTAGTATTTGGTACACCAGCAGTGTATTTTTTTAATTCGACAAGCATCATTAAAAAATTGACATGTATCTCTCTCTTTTTTCTTAAATATTTATTTTTAATGTTTTACAATACCTTTATAGAACACTTGTCAACCTGTTAACCCTGCTTGTAGAGTCAAATATTTTCCTCCCATATTATAGCTTTTTTAATTTGAAATTTTAAAAGATTTAAATATAAAGGTGGTTGTAAGCATATAATAACCACCTCTTTGTGACATTTAAAATTAAGACAAAAAAGTATATTTATTATAAGAAAACTAATAAAAAAAAGTATCATGTGGACTTATCTATTAGGAGTCAGATAACATTTTACCCCTCTAATCAAAAACT
Source organism: Gossypium hirsutum (assembly GCF_007990345.1). Taxonomy (NCBI): domain Eukaryota; kingdom Viridiplantae; phylum Streptophyta; class Magnoliopsida; order Malvales; family Malvaceae; genus Gossypium; species Gossypium hirsutum. The sequence continues at coordinate 50,432,389 of NC_053439.1, read as the reverse complement.
AAGTAAATTAGTCTCTATATATTAGATTAAAGAGCAAACTAGTCCTTATGTTAAAATTTTTATTAATTTCTACTATTAAAAATTGACTCATGTATGTCAACATAAAGTACATGTAGCACGCCACACATCACTATTTTATTATTCTGACAGCCAAGTCAATTTTTAAGGATAGAAGTAGATGGAATTTTGAACAGAAAACATAAGGACTAATTTACTCATTTTTTAAATCAAAGAGACAGAATGCAATATAACTCTTAATATTTAGACTCCTGTAACACTTTTAACGAATCGTGTGAATTTGACTGCACTTAATTTTTCATTCAAGATTGATGACTAATAACAAGATTTAAAAAAGAAAACAATTGATGCTAATGGGACCATATAGTACATACCTTATCTTTTAGGTTTTCTTTTTCTTGTTGTAGAAAATTATAACTTGTCTTGCTTTACACTACTTAACATGTTATATATATATATTTATATATGAATGTGTCGTTGTGATGATTGATGCATTATTTTCCTAATGAAAATTCAAGTTCAAGGGGAAAAAAGGGAATATATAATTATGAATAGCAGCCACAACACCTAGAAGCAATGAATGAGATCTGACATGAAGCTAAGATTGAAGAACAATTAAAAGTGAAAAGAGATTTGTAGGAGAAACCCTAAAACCTATCTACGATTAATGTTGCATTAAATGTGTTGCACATGATACCAAGCTCCTTTTTAATGTTCTCCTACTTCCCTAGTTGTCATACCGTATGAACCTTTTCTTATAAACAAAGTCTATGTCTTTTGTTTCAACAAATTCCTTTTTATTTGCAGCACCTCGAAGCGCGTATTCACTGCATTCGGCTCTTGCCTGCCTTCCTTCCAAGTTCCAAACCCCTACTACTTTTAGAAATGCTATTTTAGTTCTAAATTCATCCTTTCCAAAAATAAATATCACGTCACCACAATGAATTGATTTTAAAACCAATTTTCAACTTAAATTTTGATTTCAAATAAATAATTTAGTAAAATAAATTTGATTTTATATCAGGATTTTAACTTGAATTAAATTTTTTTTTCAATAAAGTTATCTTTTTATCTCTTCGTTATACACAACACTTTTTAACAGCAATAGTAAATACTGTTAGACTTTAAAAAAATACTTTTTAACCTTAATCATAAACTAACTCTAACAAATTGAACTGACTGACGATATTATAAAAACAAAATATCGAATTATATCAAATTAAAATAAATAGGTTGAACTTTAAAAGAGATAAATATAAAAAAACTCGTAAAAACATCTTTTACTGTAGTATTTTATGAAGGAAAACATAAAAAGGAGAAACAGACATCTTTTTTCACAATTTTAGAGGCCTATAAAACATGCAAGCTCCGATGCGGGACATGAAATGAAGATGGTGATTTGGAAGATTCGGTTCTTGTATTATGCATGATTTTTCAATATTCTAGAAAACGGTGGGGATTAGAAGCAATCTTTTTTAAGAATGGGAACATCTCAAAGCGCAACTGACCTGCAAATTTTTCAATTGCTTGAACAGTGTGTGGTGTTGGATTTCCAAGGCGAGCACAGATACATACATCTGACCCATTCAAAATGAAGTGTGCATAGTAATTAATAAGAGTGTAATAATCAAACTCGATGCCATGGAATTAATAAGCAGTAATTACGCACATGAATGAGCACGCAATTTGGATTCTTTGCTGCAGTGCTAAGTCTGGTCTTTACCTTTGAAATGGTAGAGTTTAGGACTACATGTACAGATGTAATCGTAGATAAGAAATGTAATTATAATCAGAGTAGTATGAAATTAAAGGTTAGGAGCTTGTTTCAGAGGAAGCTAAAGCATTAAGGCTCAGAATACATGTTTTCTAAGATAGCCATCCCTTAATTTCTTTAGCAATAATGACTTTTAAAATATTGCAGAAGCAATTGGCGTTTTCTTCCAAATTAAAGGTCGAAAGTCAAAACCAACAAAAATACCACCCATTTCTTTTAACCTACTTCATGAGAAAACTTAAAAAAGGAAAACTAATGTCAATAATTCCTCAAACATGTTCCGTTCTAACCTTGGTAGTAGCGTTGACTGTTGAGTATTGATGCCTACAAAAGTAATATTGTCCAAAGTCCAACCAACGAATTAGAATAAGTGTCCTTAAGCAACTCTATACAATTACGCATTCTCATTTGGGAAATAACTGTGTTCTTTTAAGTAAGAAAACGATTTGAATCATTATAATTTAAAAGCTTAGATCCTAACATCATTAAAATTTTCATAATATTTTAATATATATATATATATCACTTGATAATCATGTAATAAACTTAAATTTACGATAAAAATTTTAACCATGTTAACAATTAAATTAATATTTTTAAATCTGGAAAAGTAGAGAAACTACATTTTAAATGTAAATGATGGTCACTGAACTAACTATAATTACGGCAAAGGTAAGCGCACCTATCGAACAATAGTATAGCTATGGTGAGTAGGGAATATCGTATTCACGAGGACTAAAAGTACTAGTAATTACTGTTTTTCTATTATTAAGCCGATAAATTGGAGTGATTGTTTTTAATCTAAATTTATTAAATTAATTTATCTAAGAACGCAACAGAGAATGAAATAGGAAAATAATCAAAAATAACCAATGAGAAAGACAATACCCAGGGAAAAATCCATCTAGACTTCACCTATTATTATGAGTCTGAATTAAACGATTTATTCACTTGTGTCTTGATCCGTAGAAATCCCTAAATTATGTTAATATCTCTTTCGAGAGTAAGAACAACTGGCTCTAGGTTGATTAATTGAAATCCCTTTCTAATTAAAACCCCTATCGTTGCATTAACTCGAACTATGGATTTCCCTATTAGATTTGACTCTAATCTGGTAGATTTATGTCGTCCTATTTCTAGCACTACACCAAAACAGGTCTTTAGCGGCGTTTTTTAAGGCCTTTAGCGACGCTTTTTAACGCCACTAAAGGTATTTGCGGCGCTTTCAGAAGTGCCGCAAAAAAGGCCGCTAACGAAAACGTCGCAAACGTTTGTAGTGTTTTCAAACAAAAACGCCGCTAAAAACCATGTTCTTTAGCGGCGCTTAGGAAAAAAACGCCGCTAAAGACCATGTTCTTTAGCGGCGCTTAGGTCTTTAGCGGCTCTTAGAAAGAAACGCCTCTAAAGAACATGTTCTTTAGCAACGCTTAGAAAAAAAATGCCGCTAAAGACCATGTTCTTTAGCGGTGCTTAGAAGAATTCTTTAGCCGCGCTTAGAAAAAAACGCCGCTAAAGAGAATGTTCTTCAGCGGCGTTTATTCTTAAGCGCCGCTAAAGAACATGTTCTTTAGCGGCGCTTTTATACAAAAACGCCACTATTTTTGGTATTTTTATATTAAATTTATCATTTTTTCAGCCTTCCTGTAGCAACAAATCAAAAGCAACCAGATTTAAACCAGCCAAAAACAATAAATTTATATAATATTTCAAATTAAACGAAAAAAATAATATTAATATCAATAAATAAAAGTGAATTCATAGTATTTTTGCAAAAATATTAAATGTTAAAATGATAAAAATATTTATGTCATACACTATGAAAGCGGAAGTTGCGACTGAAACATCTTCATCACAGCCTGAAGCTGTTGCTGAAGTTCGTCGTACTTTTTGGTCTGCTCTACTTCTCTCGCTGCAGCTTCTGCTTCCCTCGCTGCCGCCTCTGCTTTAAGTTGTAGCTGGAGTTCTTCATATTTCCTTTGAACCTCAACTGTGGTCGCTTGCATCTCAGCCATCTGGTCTTTCAACCTCTGAACTTCAGCTTGAGCCTGACTCCCCGAAGCCATGTATTGGTAGGAGCTGGACCCAAAATATTGGGTTGGGCTAACAAAAGATCCTTGAAATCGAACCCAACCATACCTTTCAGGACCCAAAACTTCAATAATAATCCGGTTATCAATGTCTTCAAGATGAACAGAACTATCACTAGAAGCAATCGCTTCGTACTCCGCCTTTTTATCCTTTAGTTTTTCCTAATAAATAAATCACATAGTTAGGAACGCAATATTATATATTAAAAAACATATGCAACATAACAATAGTCTCATTACAAGTAATGAATTAAACCATTATAAAATAAACACTAAATATAACTAAAATAAGTCAAATCGTATTAAGTAAACGTACCATTATTTCACCAGCTTCAGGAGTCATGGGAGATCCATCTTTCTTCCTATGTGTAATTTCAAAAAGTTGTAGGCGTCCAACTTTTTGACCGGACGACAGTTCCTACAATATGGTAGTATAAATATTATTTAACAGAAAGTTATACATATTCGACAATATTAAAAAAATTAAAAATACCTCCGCCTCAGCTACACATGCAAAACTTCTCGACCCGGCTGTGTGGGTGAATTTTTGTTTCTGCCTGCTGGTTTTTCCAACTTGTTCACGATCCTACGTTATGAAATTTTTAGTAAGTAAATAGAAAATACTATAAACCAAAATAATTACAATAGTTTGGAAGTACGTCATACCTTGCCTTTCTTCGAATGCCAAAATCTAACCGCATCTTCCCATTGGTACCTCAACATACCCGGCGGGACATTTTGCAATTTCTCATCGAGGGTTATTTTTGTTTTATAATAATTTTTCTTCAAAGTACTTTTATTGTCTCTCCATCTTTTTCCCAATGCCTTCTTTACGTAAGCATCGGAGACCTCTAAAGCAAACCTCGCCTACAAAAAAAAAAACACAAGTTAATAAAGTAAATATAAATGAAACAATTTCCCAAGAACTACAGATGGCATTAACATTTTGTTACCTTAATATTATCGAGAGCTTGGTTTTTGTTGCTATCGGGCATTTTACGCCATGACTCGTAGTTGATAGGCAACATATTCGAATTTCATGCTAAAATGCCCATGTATCCTGCTAAAAGTCGAGCTTCTGATCCAACAGGCTGACCAAAACTGTTTCGTCCAACTTTGACACGCTCGACTGGATCTAACTCGTACAACTCTCTAAGTAGCGTACGTCCTCGACCTCTGCATGTCCCACCATTTTCAGCTACAAATGGTATATTATAATATAAGAATTTGAAAAATAAATCAACTATAACAGAAACACGCATGTAAATTAAACGTAAAATTACTTTGAACTTCTGTAGGATCCTCAGATGTAATCGGAACATTCGAAGATCCAATTGCTGTCTGCTGTTCAGTACTATTTGTCTCTGTCGAGTTAGGCTCATTCCTCGTAATGCTTCCCCTTAGAATTTTTCTTCTAGACATTTTATCTGCAATACACATAAAATAGTTGACAACTTAATAACTAATTACAACAATATCAGCACATATAAAACAGTTGAAATATATAATAAGACCAAGATTTAAATTATAATATATTACATATAAATAAACAATCGTAAAATCTTACTACATCATTATTCGTAAATATCTTCATCGGTATCCTGACGAACCCATTGAAAGTATGTACTAGTACTAGGGATATTGTCCTTTAAGTTTTGTTCTGGAAAGGGCAAAGTTTCTGATCTGTCGTCGATGTTATCTCTACTTCCACTGCCCATGTCAAACAAGTCTCTAGGGATGTTACGGAGTACAACGTACCAACCCTCATCAGTTGGATCTTTTGAGTAAAAAACTTGTTTGACTTGAGATGAGAATACATACGGCTCATCTAATAGTTGTTGTCCTGTGTGAATCAATCGGTCAAAATTCACCATTGTAAAACCAAATTGATCTTGCTTAATTCCACGAGCTATATTAACATCGACCCAATCACCTCGAAATAAGACAACTTTCCATTTGCCGTAGTAATCCAACTCAATTATGTTAGTAAAATGTCTGAAATATTCCACATTTCCCTCGACAAGATTATTGTCCCTAGCACTAGCATAACTTGTAATTGCAGAATTGACAACTATTCCACAATTTTGCGTTCTTCTCAACCTCTCGCGATATTTTGTATGAAATCTGAATCCGTTGATGAGGAACGCATTATATCTTTTAACCACTCAATTTGGACCTTGGGAGAGCCATTTAACTTCGTCGTTTACGTTCTTCCCACTCCAAACCTATTGAACGGAAAGTAAACTGAGTAATTAAAAATGTTATGGGAAAACATTATTATTTGTAAGCGGAAGCTCCAACTGCATACCGTTTGGCTTAACCATTCATAAAAAGATCCTGTAAACATCTTATTGATATCTCGATGTGTTCTTCAGGAGTGCGAACGAGATCTCAATATTTGTTTGTACTCACTATTTTCAAAAAATGTTCACCTTGTTAGAAGATAAATAGTTATTAGTTTGATAAATATTTACCAAAGTTGTAGAACTTACTTCCGTAAAGGTTCCAATGATTCGTGGTGAAACAGAACATATCGATGTGCTTGTACCCACGATAAATGATCTAATTCTGCAATTTCAACTTTGCCGATTGGTTCTCCAAAACTTTGGAACAAATAAGTATCGGCTAAGTTATGGTCCGTGAGTCCAACATGCCTATTTGGTCTGTTTAACCTTGTTTCAACATCTTCTAAATATCTTGAGCAGAAGGTCATACATTCCTCTGCCAAGTAGCCTTCAGCAATCGATCCTTCTGGATATCGCTTGTTGCGGCAGTAAGACTTTAATTTGGATAGGAACCTAAACACAATATACAACATTTCTTAATTATTGAAACTAAAGGCATAGAGGTGAATGAAGGAAAATTTTAAAAATTTTAATTAACACCTTTCTATGGGATACATCCATCGATGGAAAACGGGTCTGCCAAGAATTGCTTCGTGCGGGAGATGGATTATCAAGTGAACCATAATGGTGAAGAAGGAAGGTGGGAAGATTTTCTCCATGTTGCATAAAGTCAAAGTGGCTCGATCCTGTACCTTCTGAAGTTCTTGAACATCCAAAACTTTGCCACAAATGACTTTCATTATGTTGGATAGTTCAATTATACAAGACGTCACCTTCTTGGACATACAACATCGTAGAGCCACTGGTAGTAAATCTTGCATCAAGATGTGATAGTCATGTGATTTTAGCGAATATAATCTTCGATCTTTAACACTAACACATCGCGATATATTTGATGCATACGCATCTAGAACCTTCATATCCTTCAACACCGTGCAGAACACTTCTTTCTCCGTCTTGGACATTGAAAAAATAGAAGGCGGCAACCGATATTTCCTATTCGGGAGTGGATTGGGATGAAGATCAGGTCGGATTCCCATTTGGACTAAATCAAGTTGACTCTGAAGATTGTCTTTTGATTTTCCGTCGACATTCAAAATTGTACCCACAATGTTCTCACAGACATTTTTCTCAATGTGCATAACATCAAGATTGTGTCGTAAAATATGATGCTCCCAATAAGGCAACTCGAAAAAAATACTTATTTTTTTCCACAAGTCCGCCTCATTAGGATCGTCCTCTTCATCAGAGTCATCATCAGCTTCATCATTTGATCTTCTATTTCTTTGCGTGTTTGGCGTTTGGTTCATCTTCCCATAAATAAAATTCATATCTTCCGACATGCCCAAGATTTCAGAGCCACTGGTCTGCGAAGGAGCTTCTCTAAACTCTTCAGTACCATCAAATACAGAACTCTGAAATCTAAATCTATGATTTTTCGGTAACCACCGACGATGCCCCATGTAAGAAAACTTCTTCCCATTGTACAACCATTGCGAACATGTTTGTGCAGCACAACAAGGACACGCATAACGACCCTTGGTACTCCAACCGGATAAATTGGCATAAGCGGGAAAGTCATTAACTGTCCACATCAAAGCTGCACGTAGATTAAAGTTCTCCTTTCTCAGCACATCGTATGTCTCGACACCAGCCCACAATTGTTTTAACTCTTCAATAAGTAGCTGTAAATAAATGTCGATATCATTCCCAGGCCCTTTCTCTCCAGGGATAATCATAGATAAGATAAGGGAAGATTACTTCATGCAAATCCACGGAGGTAGATTGTAAGGAACAAACACTACTGGCCAAGTACTGTACGCAGTGCTCATGATCTTGAAAGGATTAAATCCATCAGATGCTAGCCCAAGGCTCACACTCCTAGGATCGCTTGCAAAGCCTGGAAATTTATTGTCAAATGATTTCCAAGCTAAAGAATCTGCCGGATGCCTTAATAATCCATTATCCGTTCGTCCATCATGGTGCCACGTCATAGACTCCACTGTCTTCGACGACATGAAAAGCCTTTGAAACCTCGGTATCAGCGAAAAATACCATAAAATCTTGACTGGCTTCTTTCTTGACTGTGCATCATTTTCATCGTAGTTCCCACCTTCTGCGTTTTTACTTATCCAACGGGAGTGGCCGCATACATGACAGCAATGTTGATTTCTCCGATCGCCCCAATACAACATGCAGTCATTTGGGCACCTATGGATTTTGTTGTACCCAAGGCCTAAATCTTTTATCAATTTCTTCATATCTTTGCATGACTGAGGGATTTTTACAAAAGGAAACATTTCTCTCAAGAACTCTAACAGCATTGTCAAAGAGTTTCCGGTCCACCCTCCCAAAAATTTTAATTGAAAAAGACGAACACAGAAAGACATTTTTGAATATTTTGATCCCTCATACAGTTCGTCGTTCATGTCATTAAGTAGCGCGTAGAACTTCGCCACTTCTTCGTTCGGCTCTTCATGACGTACACTACTTCCCGGTTCGGTAAAAGCATTTCTCCCAATATTACAATCATTAGAAGCCACAAAGTTCGCTGGGAACGACTGGACACCATGATTGTGCATATTAAATGCATCCCACAACATACCTTCCATGTCATCCCCTCTATCAAACTACTGGTAAGTAGTACTGTCATAAGATACATCCATCCTTGAAGAGGAAGTACTAGGCGGGCATTCTCCATGAAAAAGCCATTGTTTATAACCCCGAACAAACCCATCAACAATTAGATGCTCGTATATAACTTCACGATAATGCCAGTTTATGTTGACACACTTCTTACACGAGCAAAGAATCATGTTCTCCTGGCTTGCATATTGAAATGCAAAATTTAGAAAAGTCTGAACTCCATTTCGATAACCGTCGCTTACCCTTGACAAATTCATCCAAGACCAGTCCATTTCTTATTTCTTGATGTCTGATTTGCACCAGAAACTACAATGGTAAGTTGTTTAGTGGTAACTACAAATGAGTTTTTTTAAATATATATCATATGATATATATTTATGTATTAAGTCAATTATGTAAGTTATGTACGCGTATAAGTTATGTATTAAGTAAGCTATTTAAGTTGTGTAGTATGTAAGTTATGTAAGTTATCAAAGTAATGTATGTTATGTAAGTTGTAAGTTATTATGTATTATGTAGGTTATGTAAGTTATGTAAGTTTTGTATTATTTAAGTTGTGTAAGTTATGTATGCTATGTAAGTAATGTGTATTATGTAAGCTTATATAAGTTATTATGTAACTAATGTATTATGTAAGTTTATTTGAGAATTTTATATAAGTCATGTATTATGTAAGTTAACATGTAAGTTATGTATTATGTAAGTTTTATAAGTGTATGTGTGATAGTTATATAAGTTTATTGAATATTAATAAGTTATGTAAGTTCTTGTAAATACAAAATTTGATTATGTAAGTAAATATTAATAGTTAGTCACTTTTATGTATCTTATTTATAATAAATATTGAAATTATAATATATTTTAACAAGTTATGTAAGTAATGTAATATATACTTAAATTTTAGTAAGTAATATATATTTTAGTAATGTATTTAAAATTTAAACACATTTTAGTAAGTAATGTATTTAAGTAAATTATTTAAGTAATATATTCAAGTTAATTTTAGTAAAAAATATGTTTTAGTAAGTAATGTAAGTCATGTAAAATATACTTAAAAATATATATTTAAGTAATGTAAGATATCAATTTTAAAATATATATATATATTAATAAGTCATGTAAAATATACTTAAAAATATATATTTAAGTAATGTAAGATATCAATTTTAAAATATATATATTAATAAGTCAAATTAAATTGTAAAAATATATTTAAAAATATAATAAATATTGAAATTATATATTAACTTTAAAATATATATATTAATAAGTTATTTATATTAAACATGCAATCAAGTAATAATTTGTTGAGAATTCATTATATAATGAATTTATTAAACATTCAATCAATTAACTAACCAAAATTGATAATTCATTGACATTCATTATATAATGAATTTATAAAACATTCAATCAATTAGATAACCAAAATTGATAATTCATTGACATTCAATCAATTAATCGATCAATTTATTGAATCATCTTAGATTATTAAACATTTATTAATTAACCGGATAAATTGTCAATCGATAAAATTGCAAATCGATAATTATAAATACAATATAATTATGAATATATATTCGAATAATTATAAAATTAAATAAAATTATTTAAAATTTACCCATAACAACTAACAACTATATATGAGAAAAATCAAGGCTATATTAACATCAGAAAACAAATTTTGCATCCTTATTAACAATGCCATTTGCAGGATACCTGAAAATTTTTGAATTCATGCCTAGTGCTGAAATGATTTATGGGAATGGCATGAAAGAAATATGAAAGTAAATATTGACTTCGATATCAAACATACAACCACTTCATCTAAAATTGGAATGCATGGAAAATAATTTTAAATTAGGAGTAAATACTGCAAAAAAAAGAAGGAAAACATATGTAAATTACACCCAAATAAACAGGAAAAAAATAAAACACTTTAAATCTAAATCCATTACTGCAAAATAACAGTTAGGCACCTATAGCAATTCAATTCGGATTTCAGTTTGGTTATAACATGTTACAACAAAATCAAACCAAATCAGAAAAGATAAAAGGAAGCCTATATATATTCAATATAATCAAACAGAAGAATGGTTTTTCTTTAACAAAAAAGTTTCCCATTGAAAAGTTTTTAAAACAAATTCATTAGATAAAACGTAAAATGCCAATAACTTTTCCACGCCATAACTCTCTAAGTAGCAGACTAAAGGCATTTCACATAAAAGAAACACGTCGTACCCTAAACCCACTATCGAACTAATCAAAAGCATCGACCAATTTCGTGTATAAAGGACCGATTTTTGAGCATCAAGGAGTCCAATAAAAGTAACCATATCAGAACTAAGGACCTAAAGCCACTAATTTTAAAAAAATAAATTAATACCGAGAGCTTTATACCTTGGAAAGGGTATTGCCCAAAACTGCAGATGGAATTCGAAATTACTAATTGCGGCGACTTCTCCTCGGTTTCAGCCTTTGAGCTTCTGGGGAAGTTGGAAGATTGAAAGCGTGGGTTGCTACGAGGAAGGAGTCAAAACAACAGCAATGAAGAAGCAACAGAGAGACATTAACGCATGAAGAAAAAGACGGTTGAGGCACAGAGAAGAAGCAACAGAAAGACATTAACGTAGGAAGGGTAAGTACTCGAACTTACCGATGGTTGCGGCGCCGGAAACGGACGGACGGAGTGATGCAGCACAGGAGACGGCAGAGTAGCATGTGGTCGGGTTTGGGGGGCTGTTAGGGATTAGGGGAAATTTTAGGGATTTGGGGGAGAATGAGTATTTGGGGGCAAAATATTTACCAAATTTTGGGTGTAATATTTGGTCAGACTGATGGAAAAAATACGACGCCGTTCTCATCTAAAAACATATCCATTTGCGGCGTTTACAGCAAAGCTCCACTAAATTTAATTGAAATGCGGTCGTTTTATCAACAAACAGGTGAAACATGTGGCGTTTCCCAATAAACGCCACTAATAATATAGATAAACGGCATCGTATCAAACATTGAAATACATTTTTACGGCGTTTTAAGCAAAGCGCCATAAAATATAGGTCAAAAATTTGCGGCGTTTTAAACTAAGCGCCATTAACTATAACTCAAAACGCGGTCGCTTCATCAATACTTACCTTAAACCTGTGGCGTTTTCGATAAAACGCCACTAATAACATTAACAAAACGGCAACGTTTCAGCAAATGTTTGAACAATTTTGCGGCGTTTTAAGTAAAGCGCCACTAACTATAACTCAAAACGAACCCGTTTCCCCAATAGTTTAGCCAATGTTGTGGCGTTTCCGACAAACGCCACTAATACAATAGACAAAAACGACAACATTTCAATAAACATAATTATAATTTTGCGGCGTTTCATTGAAAGCGCCACTAATAGCAACGTAAAACGACGCAGTTTCAGTAACTCCTAATCCAACTTGCCGGCGTTTTTCAAAGCGCCGCTAATACAGATGAACAAAACGGCGCTGTTCCCCTTCCCAGTGACAGGAAACGACGCAGTTTTACTTAACGTTAAATACTCTTTCCGGCGTTTTGAGATAAACGCCTCTAACGGCTTTCATTGCAAAAAAAAATTTAAAATTTCTACAAAATTTAAAAATATTTATAATTTATTTTAAATTATATATACCCTAAGAATAGAATACAAATATACTAGCACGTGAGTTGTCAAAATAGTGTCATCCAAGATTGAAGTTAAATTGATCCAAAATTAAAACCAAAGTTATAAAATGGAAAAATTAATAATAAAAAATGAGAGAGTAATACATTTAAAAAAAATTCGCGTTTTAAACCTGCTTAAATTATAATTTGTAATCCTTAAACCTCAAAAATCAAACCCCAAACCCCAACCCTCAAACCCTAAACCATAAACCTTAAACCCCAAAACTCCAAACAGTAAAAGTCAAAACCAAAAGTCCCAAACCGTAATTTTCCTAAACCATATTCATAAATTAAACTGCATGAATCTTTAGTAAAATCTAAATGTTCTTCAATTTTTAAACAGTATCCTTAAACCCTAAATACAAACTCTAACACATAAACTATTAACCCAAAATAATAAACAGTAAACTGTAATCCCTAAAACTCTAAACCATGGACATTAAATCATATATTCTATAACGCAAACCCAATAGGCCTAACCTGACCCCGAATTTTTAAACCCTAAATCACTAACTCTTATCTTCTAACCCTTAAACCCTAAACCCTAACCCTAACTTGTACTAACCCTAAACCTTGTTTAATACATAAATTAAAAAATATTAATTAATCAAAACCCTAAATCGTAACCCAAATCCCTAACCCCTAATCCTTAAACCATATTTTATAAAAATTAAAACACACTAATTAATCTAAACCTTAAAGCCTAACCTGACACCGAATCCATAAACCTTAATCCCTAACTTCTTAATCTATAACCCTTAAATTACAACCCTTAAATTAACCAGAATCCATAATTCCATAATCTATATAAACGTTAAATTTGTAACTCTTAAACCGACCTTAAATCCTAAATTAACCGTATACCCTAAACTGCATATATATTAAACCCTAAACTATAATGATAAATAATTAAATATTTTAAAATTAATACTATCGTATCTTTTATAATTATATATGAAATTATTTAATATATATATAAATTACAAATCAATCAGTCATGTACCTAAAATTTTTTAAAATTATTTTAAATAATACTATTTCAATATTTCCATTTTTAACACATATTCAATTAAAAATAAATTGAATTTTAATTAATATAAATAAACAAATTAAATATAAAAAACATATAAAATAATTTTGTGGCGCTTTAAGGAAAAACGCCGCTAAAGCACTAAAAAGTTCCGAAACGATGCTGTCTGGCTTTGGTTTTTTGTGGCGTTTCGGTAAAAGCGCCGCTAATATTATGCTTCAGCGGCGTTTTCCCATGTGCGCCACTAATTCCAGTATACATCAAGAACTAAACGCTGTGTTTTGGTTAAGATACTTTGCGGCGCGTTACACAAACGCCACTAATGATATACTTTAGCGGCGTTTTTCATCAAGCGCCACTAATTCTAATACTCCTCAAGACCAAACTCTGCGTTTTGGTTAAGATATTTGGAGGCGCTTACCACCAAACGCTTCTATAACTATCCTTTACTGGCGTTTTCCTTAAACGCCACTAATTATAGTATACATCAAGACCAAAACGGTGCGTTTTGATTAAGATATCTTGCGGCGTTTAACGCTATACGCCGCTAATACTATACATTAGCGGCGTTTTCTTTATAAGCGCCACTAATTGCAATATACATCAAGACCAAACTCTGCGTTTTGGTTAACATCTTTTGCGGCGCTTCCGCTAAGCGCCGCTAATACTATACATTACCGGCGTTTGTTCATAAGCGCCACTAATGCCAATATACATCAAGACCAGAACGCTGCGTGTTGGTCTTGATATTTTGCGGCGCTGCGTGGTAAACGCCGCTAATTATGTTATTTAGCGGCGTTTTGTTAGAATCGCCGCTAATGCTAAATCTTTAGTGGCGTTTTTTTCTTTGCGCCGCTAATGGTCGATTTTTAGCGGCGTTTGTTATCAAAACGCCACAAAATATGCCGCTAAAAGCCTGTTCTGGTGTAGTGTAGGATTGCATGCAACTCCACTAAATTATGCTAAATCTACTCTTAAATAGGGACTTTTGCTCCACTGAAATAAGCACATTAAATTTGAATTAATATCTCAAAAATATTAAAACAAGAAATAAGCATACATACTTGAGAACAAGAATCAAGTATTTATCGCGTAAATCAAAAATCAAATAATAAGAACAAGAAATAAGCATAAATAATTGAGAAAAAGAATCAAGTGTTTATCGCGTAAATCAGAAATCAAATAATAAGATTCATCATAGGTTTCATCTTCCTTAGATATCTAGGGAATTTAGTTCATAATCCTGAATAGAAATATCTCAAAATTAGGATAACAATAAGGCATAAAGAAACTCAATAAAACTTCGAAGGAAATCAAATGGAGAAATTCGATCTTGAAGGAGATCCGCTTCCGAGTTGATTCCGATGACGTTCTTCGAGTGTTCTCTTCAACCTTCTCTGAGTGCCCCCTTAGGTCTTCTTCTAATTGGTATATTTTATAGACTTTAGAACGTTCAGGAAGCCTAAAAATTGGGTTTTTCTGCGTATCTGGGAAGTAGGGTGCAATATCAACACGAACTAGCACATGGGCGTGTGACTAGCCTTTGTGGAAATGCATAGGCCTTATGGATCCTGAAAACAACTCTATTTGTCCGATTTTGGCTCATTTTTCGCTCCTTTTGCTCCCAAATGCTGTTCTAAGTATAAAAACATGAATTTAAAGGATTAAGAACATCAAATTCACTAATTTACATAATTAATCATCCAAAAACGTATCAATAATGGAATTAAAAATATGTTACTTTTATGGCTTATGAGTAAAAAGAAATATAACAACTAGGAGTATAATTAGCAACCAATATGTAATGCACTGGCAAAATGGGTTAGCTAAAGTCCAACCTTTTGGTTAGCTAAAGCCCAGGGCAAGGACCTATATGGATATTGTTTCTGAATCTTTCTAGCTTAAATGTATAAAATCTATAATTTCTAGGCCGCTTAAAAATGAAAGGCAATAGACTGGTTTTCAGCTGGAGAGAATGAGTGTGTGAAAGACATTCTCAAAACTGGGCTTTAGGAGATATGCTAGTTATCAAATTATTTTTCATAAAACTCCTATCATGTGAATGTAAAAGAGTAAAATGACACAGCATAAAAAAGAAAGGGACCTTCAATGCTTACTCATTGTAGCTGGTGCAGGGAAATCGGGTATAGAAGCCTTTAATTCACAGTTGACTTGAACTCGATACCGTCCTTCGACTTGCGTTCAGTTTCCGGTCATTGCGCTTTTTAATGCCATCTCTGTACAGAGTGCTGGCAGCACAAGGTGCTGGCTTACAACTTGGAGGCTGTGAGTTGCATTCCTCACTCGCTCTCTTTCTCAAGTATTCTACTGCCTGTGCCTTAACTGTGAAATGTGCTTTAAATCACTTTTCAGGGCATGAAATGATGCACATGCAAGAATAAAGCGATTGCATGCTTTTCATTAGCGTATAGATGGAAAACATCAATTCGATACCAATGATATGCATACGAAATGGATTGAAAACATGTAATAGTAGAATAAAAGTTAAAATATGATTCCAAGTTTACATTTCAATTTTAATCATTCTACGATTTCAATCCTCTATTTTTTTTTAATTTAAAAAATGTAATATTAGAATCATCAAAAAAAATTGACAAATAGTAAAAAAAAAAAAGAAAAAGAAATATTCAATTAATCCGGAAATTCTTTTTCCTTTAATAAAATTTTCCATTTAAAATATATACATAGATATTCTTCTATATATCATTAATATTCTAAAAACTAATACCCAACTTTTTCTTGAATTAATAAAAAAATATTAAGAAATTTATTAATGAAGCAAATCAAGAAAGAATTAATAAAACAACTAAAAGTACAACTCATTTTATTTCAACTATAAAAATCTCACTTTCTTCACTTGCTAATGTTAGTATTAGAAATAAAAATGAAAAAGTTGTAAACATCGTTAAAGTCCTTTCGTCAAATTCAAGTTCATTACAATATCATTTGATTTTGTTAAATGGCAATGGAGTGAGTATTTTTTATTTCAAAATGTCGCACTGACAAATTTAACAAAAGAATTTTAACGATGTTAATAATTAAATCTAAATTTTAAAAGTTGCAAACTAGAACTAAATTCCTAAAAATAAAAGTAGAGGGACTAAATTTCAAATTTACAAATAGTATAGCAAGTTAGGATTTAAAATGCAAGTACAATTGTTAACCTTATTAAAATTTTTCTGTTAAATTTAGATTCATTACAATATTAATTTTTTTTATTACATGACTATCAACTGTGTGTATTTTTATTTAAAGTCTCACACTAGTGAATTTAACACATGAATTTTAATGGTATTAACAATTAGACATAAATTTTGAAATATGAAAAGTGGAGAGACTAGTAAGAAATAAAAGCAGGACTAAATAAATATACAAAAAGTACAAGAACTTGGAGCATATTTTAATTAAAGATGTTCAAATAGTCAGTTTAGTTAATATCTGAATTGAACTACCATTAATTGAATCAATCAAAATTTTGAAACTTTTAACTTTTAATCGAACTGAATTTTTTTTTAAAATTTATTAAGTAAATCAAATTAATTTTGATTAATTCAGTCGTTTAATCAAATTAACTAAAATTTGTACATTTTTTTTTCTTCAAACAAGTTAAAAATATGATTAAAATACAATGAGAATATTTTTCTTTAATTTTATTAATTTATAAAAGTTAAAAAATGCAATATTTATAATTCCTTAGTTTTTATATGGTGGGTTTTATAATATATATCCAATTTATCTATAATATGTTAGGCATGTAGCTATAGTTTCATAGATGTACAACATATAGTATTAAATTTTGGTAATTGATTGATATTATTCAGAATTAATCGATAATTAAAATTAAAAAAATTAACTGATCTTTGATTAAATTAAATTTGATGGCCAATTAATCGAAGTAATTCAATTCAACTGAAATTTGCACATCCTAACTTTAACCATTAAAATATGTACTGAGGAACATACCAGAGCGGGAAGCTGCCAGTGTTAGAGCACAGTTCTTGAGTTTGGTTATTTTTTCAATAAGTTGCAAATTTTCACACGATTCATCTGTTTTGGACCGTACAATTTCGTTCTTGTGAAAGCATGATAATCCATAATCACAAGCCTGTAGAAGCCATAATCAAATTAATCGAGAAGCCCACACTATTCATCTCACTTGAAGAATAAATCCCAAAGGCATGAATTATTTTTAAGGTAAACTATAAAAATAGTCATTTTTATTTACGATTACAATTTAGTTATTTATATTTTAAATGTTACGTTTTAATCATTTATGTTATCATTTTGTTACGAAGTAGTCACTCTACTGTTAAACTCCGTTATCTCCTTAACGACAGTTTTATGTAGCAGTCCAAATGGTTTTAAATGTCAACTTGGATATTCAATTGCTGGGATAAAAATAGGTTTTTAATTAAATAAATTTAATTTGAACGGTCACGTAAGACATCCAAGTTAGCATTTAAAATCCATTTGGACTGCCACGTAGGACCGCCATTAGGGAGGTAACGGAGTTTAACGATAGAGTGACCACTTCATAACATAATAATAGGGTAAATGACTAAAACATAATATGTCAAACATAAGTGACTAAAATGTAATCTTAGACAAACAAAAGTGACTATTTTTATAGTTTACTCTTATTTTTATAATTCAAGTAGATGGTGAAAAACATTCATTTTTTAAAAATACCTTTGCAGCAATAGCATAGAAACAGTTATCTAATGATTGCTCCGCAAAATTAAGCCATTCCACAGGTGAAACTTGCAACCATTGATGGATTTGAGACTTGTGTTCGCGAAGAACCAGAGCCTCGTACCTCAAAGCCAAACAACTCTGAACCATAAGAAAGAAAAAATCAAGGACAGGGAAAATAGTAAAATCCTTATATTGCCAGCATGAAGTACAACGCTATACATATGTGTGTGAGTTTTTACGTTTACATTTCCATATGATCTATGTTATTTTAGATAGACTAAAAAATAACTCTATTATGCATGACTTTCTTCGTCCAATTTAACTACCAAACGTGTAATCTTTATATTGATCAATGCATGATTTTCTTATGGTTCAAGTCGATAGTTGAATACTCAAATATTAAAAAGTATAGAGTTGGATTCATTTCTTGCTAGTAAAAGCATATATGATGATGATGATGAAAAATTCATCGGATGTTTTTATGCCAATTACCGTGACAGCACCGAGTGAATTAAATACCGGTAATAGCAACGATCAGAGGAAATTAAGGATTTTTTGTAACCTCTATGTCGCCGATGATTGCGAAGGCTCCGACGAAGAATTCGAGAGTTGAGAGCTGCTGATCCACAGTTTTGGCTGCAATATGGCGAATAGCGGAGAGAGATTCAGATCTGATGAACTCTTTCAAGGTGGATCGTAGCTGAAAAAGCGATTTAACGTCATTGGAGGCGAGAACTGATTCGAGAATGCGAAGAGAATCGTCGTTGAATCTGCGAAGATCGAAAGGAAAAAAGCATTAAACGTAATCAAAGCAAGATGATGGAAAAATGAAGATTTCGCTGCGACATTGAATGAACCTTTTCTTGTTGATTTGGGAGTGGAAAAGAGCGATTTGCTGAGCTACCATAGAGTCCGAATCTGCCATATTTAGCTCGGAGAATGGAATGGGAATTGGCGGGCAAGGGATTTGTTTGATTTTTTTTTTTTTGGAAACTCCGCTCCAAGTCCAACTGTCGGTACTCTTATAAATTTGAAAGTCTCCTCTTCTTCTTTTTTTTTTTTCCTTTTTTGGGAAAGAGAAGGATATTATTCAACTAAAATGTTCAATTACGCAATCCCTTTCATGGGAAATCCCATAGGAGGCCGGTCAAACAAATGAAGTCCAGGAGCCGAAGATGCAGCAAAGTTAGCCATAAAATCAGCCTTTCTATAAACATGAGAAAACTTGACAGTCCAATGTCTCCCTCATTTCAACAATGCTTCGCACCAGCCCAACATTGGAGCTCACCTCTTTTATACTTAGAAGTTGCACCACATGCATGTTATCACTTTCTACAAGTATCTTCTTGAAACCCCTTTTCCAGGCCGAATTAAGACCATCATAAATGGCCCTTATTTCAGCTTGAAGAGCAGAACATATAACAATGTTTCTGCAATAACCTTTATCCAATTGCCATGCCTACCAGCAAAGGCCCTTTGTTGAACTCCTTTAACAGCACCCAATCATCCTCTGGCGGCACCCATCGAATGCCCATCGTGGCTTTAATCCTACTTTGTAGGATGATATTATCTGCATTACAATTCTCATTTGCAAAGACAAAGTTCTTACGTTGTTTCCAAATGAACCAGCAGAGGATTCTAAAAACAGTAGGTCATTCAAAATCATCAAAAAGCAAATTAAGAGAGCTTTCTGTTTAAGGTACCTCAAAGACTCTGTTTAAGATGTCATTAGGAATAAGTCTTGTCCAAATAACTCGAGCAAACCGACAGTCTCTAATAATATGGATGATAGTCTCATTGTAGTGTTCGCAAAGTAAGCAAGTAAGAAGTCTTATCTTTCATAACCAGCCACAAGAAGTGTATGATTCTTTGCGGGCATTTAAGCTTCCAGATTTTCTACCATAAATCATCAGATGCTGACCAACTATCTTTCATACTTGCTTTATAAGATTGAGCCACAGAGAATTCTCCATTCTTCGCCCAAAGCCAAATACAAATATCCCTCCCTGCAACCTTACTAGGAGGTCTAATAGCCCCAACTTTTAAGATGGTAGAATGGTCTAACTGATCTGCAAATAATTTCCATATCCAATAACCAGCCTCACTGCCCAAATCACTTGCTCAAGTATCTTTTAGGGTCCCTACAATAATTGCGCAAAGGGCCAACATTTGGGACCCAAACATCCTCCCCAAAACGAGTGTCTTGTCACGTTTTAGGTCGCGTCGTGTTTGTCGCAGTCGCGGACATAACGGACGCTATTGCGGTCACTGCGGGTATCGCAGTGGTGAATTTTTTTCAAATTCGCACAACTTACTGTAAAACATAGTAATTATAATTATAATTATAAAAAGTCACTTTTAACGATTTTTAGAGTGTTTTTCTAACACTTATGAACCTTTATTAATATGACATGAGAACACAACTTTTATAATCATTAATTATTCTTATATTTATTTACGAATTTTCTAAGAATGTTATATTAACTAATAACAAAGTAAAAAAAAAAGGAAATATTAAACATTTATCATATTTAATAAGTTTGAAAGTTTTTATAGATAAAAGAATTGAAAATTCATACATGAGAGATGTCTTCAATATTTCTTGACAGCTTTGAAGATAGTGAAGATATAAATATTCTATGCTGCAAAAGGAAAAAAGGAATAGATAAATTAATGAATAGATTCTCATTAATTATTCCTATTTCCTACCACTTATTCTCATCTCATTCTACTTTCATATATAATTTAACATGCTTCGATTCTTAATTATCTTTTCATAAAATATACTTCATTCATTTATCTAAAGATATATATTATTTTAAATGTTTTAATATCATCAAAATTAAGAACAATAACAAAAGATTTCTTTAAAAAAACATACCTTACAAATAATGATAGTGGCACGATTTAGTTTTCACCAATTAGTGGAATGGCGAGGAAGATCAAATCCTTCACCTTCACTTTGGGAGCGTTCTTGACTTGATTCTCTTGGCCTTTGTCCAAAAATATATCCAAAAAAGTAACATTTTCACCTTGGTTTTCATTCAATTGATATGGAAGATATATTTGAGGAGGAGGATACATGAAAGGTGGAGGTGGGTGATACATTGGTGGAGGAGGATGCATTTGAGGCTGGTATGGCACACCATAATTAGGAAATGGTGGATAATAACCATATGGTTGTGGATAACCATGTGAAGGTTGTTCTGGTGGATAAAAACCTTGAGTGCTAGTAGATGAATCACTATACCCAAGGTTACTAGAACTCGATCTCCTACCAGATGAAGAGCCTATAGATGTATGCTTCTTGCCTTTTCCCTTTGATGGAGCTCTAGGTTCACTTCTATCTCTCCTAGGTTCAGGAAACATATTTCCATCAAACTCTGATCTGTCACGAAAATGTCCACCAGTGGTACCACCCCCATATTCTCCTCCATACTGACTAGAAGACCTAATTTCACCTCTATCACCACTATATCCATATCCTCTTCAATTGGACTTAAACCACCACCATCGGGTCCATCGCCACTCTGACTTGGAGTTGAACTAGAACTTGAATGAGACAAAATTTGTTGTTGCGATTGATCAACATCCATTTCATCATCAGAGGTATCCACAGGCAACACACCGGCATTTTCACCATCTAACAATGGATTCTCTTTCTCATGAAGCCATTCTGATAGTGGATCAACATCTTCAAAGATATAATCAAGGCTGATAGGATTAAAACTAGCATTTATATCATCAGTGCTCATTCTTTTTTTATGCCTAATCTTAAGCCTCATATTATAATAGGTAAACACTAGTTTTTCAAGTTTTTTATACTTTAACCTATTTCTTGCCTTGGTGTGAATATAACTAAATGTGCTCCAATTTCGTTCGCAATTTGATGCTGAAGTTGTTTGACTAAGCACTTTAATTGCTAATTTTTGTAATTCGGGAACACATGTGCCGTATATCATCCACCACTCAGCTGCATAATATTATTTAAATTTCAAAATAACTTCAAAATGTACAATATAATTAAATAATATAAATTAAATTAAATAATTTAATTAACTATTTACCCGGATTCATTTGCTTCCAAGCTCTTTGTGCTTGTGGAGTACCGAATGTCTCATGTTTATCTCTAAATAGTAACAACTGCATAAATAAAAGATAGAGTAAAAATAAAAATAAAAATTCTATTTCAAATTATGTAACTAAGTTACAAATAATAGTAGTTGAATCTAACATGATTAACCATTCTGACTTGAGTATCCATAGAAGGTTCTAATCTTTCAATTACTGATCGTGTACCTTCTAATGTTTCTATTTGTACATTCTCAGAATGCTCCACCCCAAATTGAAATTGAGGATTGAGAAAATAACCTAAGTATAATTTATAAGAATATCATCAAATAATAATAATCTAAAGCTTAAAATAATAAAATATAAAAATAGTTCTTAATTATATGACACATTTTATCTTACCAGCTGAATGCAAGTCGGAATGCATAAAATTCCATCTATTGTCAATAATCTTTTCATACTCTGTGAAATATCGACAATTTTGTTGAATTGCTCGTTTAGCTCTATCAACAGCCTCATAAATAAAGCCCATTGTTGGTTTTTCATCGCTATCCACAAGTCTCAATACTCTTACTAAGGGCTCATAAACTTTTATGAGGTCATTGGCTTTTTTCCAAAAATCTTTTCCCAAAACAATTTTTTTGGCTTCATAAGCAGGCCCTGACTTTTGCTTTCCCCATTTTGATTCTTTAAATTCCTATATATTCATAAGAAAAATTTTAAAATAATATAATTTAAATTATTTGGAACTAATAAAATCACTAAAGGTTACTATATTTAAGTAATTATATTAACTAATTATAAAATACTGACCTTTGAATTAAACATTTCTCTCAAACCTTGCTTTTGTCTTGTTATCTCTTCAAGTTGAATGAAATGAGTTGCAAATCGAGTAAGAGCGGGTCGAAGTATTTGTTTCCCTTGTGTATATTTCTTCATCAAATCAACAATCCAAATGTGATTGTATATAAAGCAAGTCACTTTCTTTGCCTCATCTAACACTTTTGCTACACTGGGCTTTTTCCCAGTATCTTCAAGGCATAAATCTAAACAGTGAGCTGCACATGAGGTCCAATATAGATGTTGTCTTTTCAACATTAATTTTTTTCCAGCAGCTTTCATTGCTGCCTCATTATCAGTCACTATTTGGACAATGTAATTTTCTCCAATTTCTTCTACAACTGAATCTAACAAACAGTAGTAGAATTCAGCATCTCTACTACGGACACTTGAGACATCTACCGATTTCCAAAAAATGGTTCCTTTACTGCAATAAACAAGGAAATTAATGATGTGCATTTGATTCAAACTGTTGGTCCAACCATCACACATTAGAGTTGCACCCAATTCTTTCCAATGAGTCTTTAGTACATTTACCCAATCATGAACTCGTTGATACTCTGACTCCAAATACACATCTGAAACCTCATAAGGTGTTGGGAGCTTTACACCTTGTCCAACTTCTACTGCCACTTGAATTAAGTTATACAACCATGGAGAGCTTCCTAATTGAAAAGTAAGTCTTTCATATATTATAAATTTAGATACCGCTTCACCTATCTTCCTTCAAAAACTCTTTAAAAAAGAGTCATTGACCTTTGGTTGCTTTGAGGTATAGCTCCCCTTAAGGTAAACTCAGACTCACCTGGGATAAATTTACTTGTTATTTCTCTATTATGTTCTCTAGCTGATCCATGAGAAGATCGCCCTTCTTCATAAATGTTATCCCAACCACCAGTACTTCGTCTGAATTCTTCCCTTCTATGCCACTCGTGTTGTGATTGGATACTTTCTCGAGTTGCTTGCCTTATAGCAGAAACCTCATCAATGAATCCCTCGTGCTCATCCTCCTCTTCTGTTAATTGAGATAAGAATTCATCTTTTCTCCTCTTTTTGTCTATTTTCTTTGTGTTGCTTTCTTTTAGTACATCCATCATACTTTCTCTAATGACACCTGTTAATAAAATAAAAATAATTCACACTTTATATTATTATCAATTATATATAATCTTTATTGATAAATTTACAATAACATTTAATAATAATAATAAAGTATCACATACCAGTAACATTAGGGCATGGTGCAACATTGTCAGTTTTATGAGCAATGTGCTCTTTAAATCGTGTTATTCCTCCTTTCACAACTTTACCACAAAGTTTACATATGATACTTCCTCTCGCATTTGGCACTGGAGTTCCAAAGTGCCAACCTATATCATTACTTGGTGCACCCTCCAATCCTTTAGTCGGGAACTCTTCACGTGGTGGCACGCTTTATTTTTATTTATATATAAGAAACATAAAATTATATTTAGAAATATAAGCAACTCATTACTTATATTATCAACAAAATTAATACCAAAAAAAGTAAACAAAATTTAAAGCTAAAGTAAAGACCTAATATTATAGAAATAAATAAATAAATATTGTGTAAAACTATTTAATAATAATAATAATAATAATGATGATGATGGTATTAATAATAATAACAATAATAAAAATCTTAAAATTAAAAATTATATGAAAGGATATACTATATAGATAAATAAAATGATATAATAAAATAAATGTATTTGAAATATTTAGGTAAATAAATATGAAAAGAAATATAATTGAAATAATAATGCAAAACTAATTAAATTTTAATAATATGGTAATAATAACAAGTAAATAAATAATAAAATAAAAAAAGAAAAATAATAATAGTAATAGTAATAGCAATATTAAATTAATTAATTTAATAATAAAATAGAAAAAATAACAAAAAAGGGGACTA
The DNA here is from genome assembly GCF_007990345.1 of Gossypium hirsutum. Taxonomy (NCBI): domain Eukaryota; kingdom Viridiplantae; phylum Streptophyta; class Magnoliopsida; order Malvales; family Malvaceae; genus Gossypium; species Gossypium hirsutum. The sequence goes on along the minus strand of NC_053439.1, from coordinate 50,407,248 downwards.
AATCGAACTTAAAACATAAATTTGTGACAAATCCGAAATAAATAAAAAGAAAAAGGACCAAATTGAATGCGCAAATAACAAAAATGGATCAAATGGGAAATAATTTCCATCCTTCAAAACGCATAGCTTCAAGGTGGACCAAATTGAAATACGAAATAAATTATAGGACAAAATTAAAAAATAAATAAGCTTGATTGTAAATAATAAAAAATAGGAAGGGCTAAAACGCAATTAACCCTTCCGTTAAAAAACACGCGGATCCTAGGAAATGGGTTGGGTAAGTGCGCGGGTTAGGCCGAAACGGCGTCGTTTTGGTGCCAGAGTGGCCTACCCAAAACGGCGTCGTTTTGAAGGCCTATTTAAATCAAAATTTTTTCAGAATCTTCATTTTAGCCCTTGTTCAAATAATTTTTTTTCCTTTTTCTCTCAATTCTCTTTTTTCTCTCTACCGTTGCCCGGAATTCGGCCATCGGCCACCGTGGCAGCCGCCGGTCATCGGCGACGGCGCCGCCGTGCACGATGGCCAAAAATTGCCGAAAACATTTTAAACCCCCTTTTTTGTGTAGAACATAGATCTAGGGATAAAAATCTCAAAAAATCACTCTATGCTGCAGATTCAAGACATGCAAGTACTTTACTTACTGGGTTAGTTGTCTACTTACTTGAAATTTTAGGATAGAATTTCTATTGCTTTGCTTGCTACCTGTGCCCTGTGGCTGTGTTGTTTGCCTTGCCGAAATATGGAGAATGAATGAGAAATAGATTTTGTCTTTTCGTTTGCTTGTGAAATGTGAGTTTGTAAGTCTGTGACTTACTGACTTGTGTTGTGAGTTTTGATTTTTTAACTTTGTTTACTTTGGAGTTTTTGTACATACTTTTAGTCTTTTACTTTGTTTTGATTGAAAGTTTGAAACTTGAAAGCCGATTTTGCAGGTAGGGATTAGGGAATATATTCCCTTTTGTTTTATTATAAAGTACATTCAGTCTTTCTTCAGTCTTAACTTTTCACTATTCAGTATTTCATTCACCAGAATCACCATCCATCTACATCTCTTGATTTTTTTTAATTTATGGAAACGGAAAATAACGGGAATAGTGGCCTCTATCCACCGTTATCGGTGTGAATCCACTTCACTCCGTTATTTTCAGCAATAGCGGTTTCGGTCAGCGGCGCTACCGCTATATAACGGCCGCTATTCTGAAAACGGTCCGCTATTTCAATCCCTGACCAATAGACCAACAGACATTTTGTTAAAGGAAGCTCCAAACATGAGTTAGAGATTTCCAAACATACGAAGCCGAGCTCCTCTAGATAGTGTCGGGACAAACATTTGTAATTTAATATTTAGTACGCAAGACCTGCACCCACAAAGCATCAAAATTAGTCAATAAGTTAAAATCAATTTTAAGAAGGAATGACTTATTATATTCTTTAAGTTTACGTATCTCAATGCCTCCACTAGCAAGTGACTGGCAGCAAGAAGTCCAATTGACAAACGTAGTTTTCTTCTTATTAATGTTAGAACCCCAAATAAATCCCCTAACAATCTTTTCAATTTCATTGCAAACCCGCAAGGGAATCCCGACAGTTTTGCTTAAAATAGTTAGGGCTTGCTAAGAGGATAGATTTGGTAATGTGCACTCTCCTATGTTATATTACACCAAGAAACTAAGAGTAACTGAGAATAAATTATTCAAGAAGTGAATATTTTCTATTGATTGATTTTTGCATACTGACTCCTCATGCATTTATACAACAATGTAGATTAACTGATGACTTAACCAATCGCCTAACTATTAACTGACTAGTAACAGTTTTAACAACTTCATTAATTACTCTAACATTCCCCTAGACTTTTGAACACTAAGTTCACTGAAAGACAAAACTCGAAGAGCATGTCGAAAAGATGAAAATTGCTTAGGCGTAATTGGCTTTGTGAGGACATCAGCAATCTGTTGATCAGATGGAACAAAATTGACTTGTAGTAGCCCAGTAAGAATTTTTTCACAAACAAAATGATGATCTATCTCAACATGCTTCATCCTGGCATGATGTGTGGGATTTTCAACCACTGAAACTGCAGAGGTATTGTCACACCAAATGATTGGCGACTTAGACAGGAATATACCCACTTCATCTAGCAATTGTTGAATCCATAACAGTTCAGATACACAGTTTGCTAGGTTGCGATACTCTGCTTCAGCAGATGATCTGGATACCATTGTCTGCTTCTTCGAGCACCAAGAAATAGGATTTGATCCTAAGTACACCACATAACCTGAAGTAGAACGTCGATCTTCAATAAACGAGGCTCAGTCAGCATCAGAGTAACACATCAACTCTGTCTGACCTTTTGAAAAATACAGTCCATGATCTATGGTACCAACTAGATACCTCAAAACTCGTTTGACTGCTTTCCAATGAGTGTCACTTGGGGAATTCATATACTAGCTAAGTTTATTAACACAAAACGACAGATCAGGACGTGTAATGCATACATATTGAAGCATACCCACTACACTTCGGTATAAATGAACATCAGGAAATGGAGGGTTGCAATCTAAAACAATTAACTTGGGAGTGCTCACTATGGGTGTGGGTGTGGCTGCTGCCCTGATCATTCTAGTTTTGTGAAGGAGCTCAGTAATATATTTCTTCTGACTGAGCACCATCCCCTGTGATGTACGCTACATATTAATTCCTAAGAAGAAGCTGAGGTCTCTCATATCCTTAACTGTAAATTTATTGTGAAGTTGTTGCACCACAGCTCATATATCTCGATTAGAACTGCTAGTGAGCACAATATCATCGACATGGACCATGAGTAGCAAGTAATTCCCTGCAGACACTAGAATAAACAATGAAGAATCAGCTTTGGATGCTCGAAAACCAAGTTGAGCAACAAGGTACTGCTTAAGAGTTTGAAACCATGCGCGAAGAGCTTGGCGAAGGCCATAGAGAGCTTTATTCAGTCTGCACACAAGCTTCTGGCCTGTGGTATCCGAGACTTCAAAACCAGGAGGTTGCTCCATGTATATTTCTTCAGTGAGCTCGCCATTAAGAAAAGCGTTATTGATATCAACTTGTCTCAACGACCACCCCTGCATAACATCAAGAGCAAGTATAGTTCGATTGGTAGATGCTCGAACCACCGGACTAAAAGTGTCATGAAAATCAAGCCCCGCATGTTGAGAGAACCCTTTCACTACCAAACGTGCTCTATACCTGTCTATGGATCCATCAGCCTTCTTTTTAACTTTAAACAGCCACTTACACTTGACTGCTTGCCGATTCTCTGGTAGAGGGCAAAGGGTCCATGTATTATTGCGAACCAACACCTGTAACTCACTGTGAACAGTCGCCTGCCAGCACTCAAAGGTCATTGTTGTATGAATATCAAGACGAACATCACTGGAAGAGCAAGGTGTTGAGCTCAGGTATGCCTTTGGCTTAAAAATCCCAACTTTACTCCTAGTAACCATGGCATGGGTGTTAAGTGGGGCAGGTTGAAAAGTTTGTAGTTGCTCAGGTGTAGAAGACCTAGGTGATGTAGATGGAACAGGTATAGTTTGTGTTATATTATGAGAGTTAAACTGAGAAGTAGGTGTTGTAGGTTGAGAATCAGGTGTTGTAGGGTGAGTATTAGTAATAGCAATAGCTGGGGAGTTGGCACAGGGAACTTGATTGGAGGACAAGATAAGGAGTTTGGAACTGACCTGTGGGACAGGAATAGATGAGACAACTGATGGAAGTTGAGTTTTGTATGGAAATGTGGTCTCATAAAATGTGACATGATGGGAAACATATAGTCTACCAGTAGTATCTTGACATCTGTAACCTTTGTGTAATGGGGAGTAGCCTAGAAATACACAGTGAGTGGACCTAAACTGCAACTGTGTTTTGTTAAACGACCTAAGGTTAGGAAAGCATAAGCAACCAAATGTCCGAAGAAAGGAGTAATTTGGTTGTGTCTGAAACAGTTTCTCATATGGTGAGATATCGCCTAAGGGATGAGAGGGTAACATGTTGATCTAATACACAGCACTGCAGAAGGCTTCATTCCAGAATGTTAAAGGCATGGATGTATGAGCTAGCATGGACAGACTTGCTTCAACTATCTGTCTGTGTTTGGGCTCAACAAGACCATTTTGTGTGGACGTGTAAGGACAGGTAAAACACTGCATGATCCCTTGCTGAGCTAAATAACTTTTCAGCACCTGAAACTCCCCTCCCCCATCTGTTTGCAAAATTTTAAGTTTGGTACCAAGTACTCTTTCAGCTTGGCGATGAAACTATGGAAACACATTGATAACATCAGACTTATTCTTCAAAAAATAAAGCCACATATAACGTGTATAGGCATCAGTGAATGTGACATAATAACGAAAATTATTAGACACAACTGGTGTTGGTCCCCAAACATCGGCAACCACCAATTGTAGAGGTGAAGTATACGCGGTGACCGATTTAGGAAATGGAAGCTTATGTTCTTTTCCCAGGTGACAAGCAACACAGTCAACAGATTTATTATTGTCAGCAAATTATATATTACATCGTAGAAGAGCCTTTGTAAGTGTAGCTCGACAGGGATGCCCTAATCTAGAATGCCAAACACTGAGAGGAAGCATTGTACTAGCTGTAAGACACTGAGCTTGCCTAGAGGACACACCAGCCTCAACAGAATTGTTGAGATGAAGCTTATATAAACCACGATGCACCGAACCTCGAAGAAGAATCTCCCTTGTTTTCAAATCACGGACTTGGCACTGTGTAGGGAAAAACTCAAACATCACCTAATTGTCTTTTGTAAACTTTGACACAGACAAAAGGTTTTTAGTAATGTCAGGAACAAGCAACAAGGACCGCATGTATAATGGTGGAGAACGGGTAAGTAAAGATGATTGCCCAGTAGACAGAACAGGAAGGGTTGAACCATTACCTACAAACACCTTACATGGTCTTTTGTATAACTCACTGTCACCAAGCGAAGTAGCCGAATTTGTAAGATGGTGTGTGGCTCCAGAATCCGGGTACCAGGAGTTATCAGCCACTGTTTCAGAAGTTGCAAGATACGCGTAAGGCTGTGATGTACCAGAGGAAGACACACTGACCTATTGTGGAGAACTACCAACAAATTGATTAGGCCAGATAGATGGTGAATGAGTTAGGAAAAACCAACCTGGTAGACACCATGGAGCATTTGGCCGAGAAGAGGAAAACTAAGGCGCAATAGTAGGTCCAGTGCCAACCATGCAAACATTTGCTTGTGGAGGAGGCCTGTAGTTGGAGCTTTTGTAGGAAGAATCAAAATAGTAATAGCAACGATCAACAAGATGACCAGCTTTCCCACACAATTGACATTGAATCCGCGAGGCAGAATAGCGTCCTCGCCCATGACCCCGAGCTGCGAAAAATGAACGATAGGCAAGCATAGAATAATTATAAACAGTACGATTAGATGGTTGATGAGAAACCATGTTAGCAGAGCTTGGTGCTTCACAAATCACAACCTGCTGCCGAGCTTCAGCATCAAGAAGCATGGTAGTTACACCTTGTACAGTGTATGGTACTTGACTCGCTGTAATAATGGTAATCACAGATTCATATTAGGGAGAAAGACCATTGAGAATCGCAGTAACATGCTCGTGTTCACCGATAACTTCACTGCAACTAGCAAGGTTATCACAACAGCCTTTAATCTTCATTAAAAACTCTTTCATGCTCAATTCACCCTTGCATTGAGAGTGCAAGGCCCTCCGATAGAACATCAACCTAGAAGTAGTTTTACTGCCATACAAGGTTACAATTGCATTCCAGATTTGAGCTCTGGTATCCATACCGATAAGGCGATAAGGTGGAGAAGAACCGCTTGACTAACTGAAGACAATAACCATGACGCAAGAGCACTGTCTTGTTGTTCGATGCGTGTAAACTCTGGATTCTCATGAAGGCCACCATTACCATCAGAAACAAACTGAATGGGAGGGTCTGTTTAAGAGTCCAAGAAGCTTTGAAACTTATACGTTTTGACTGCCAAGAGCACCTGTTGTCGCCATAACAGATAGTTATTATCATCAAGAAGAATATTAATCTTCTTTGTAGAAAAGAACCGACTGTCAACAACTCCTTTAGTAGCATTGGAGGCCATCATTGGTGAAGTAGACTGCACAGTGGATGGACTAGATGGAGGATCCTTAAACAACCAGAAATCATAAAAAGAAACGCCAGGAAAGAACCTACATCTAATACCATGTTAGATTACACCAAGAAACTAAGAGTAACTGAGAATGAATTATTCAAGAAGTGAATATTTTCTATTGATTGATTTTTGCATACCGACTCTTCATGCATTTATACAACAACATAGACTAACTGATGACTTAACCAACCGCCTAACTATAACTAACTAGTTACAGTTTTAACAACAGTTTTAACAACTTCATTAATTACTCTAGCATCCCCGCTATTGAAAGTAAGTTCACATTCCAATCGTTCAACCAATTGTGGACCTTTTCAATAACAAATTGAAAAGTGCTTTTGGTAACTTTTATGGATTAAAGTAACCCCTAAATACATGTCCAGGTCATCAACTCGATTGCAATTAAGGACACTACAAATAGTGTGAACTTTGTCGTCCTTCACAATAGTCAAGAAATATGTCTTTGTTTTAAAACAACTCACTTTAAAGCCTGAAGTCTGGCTATACTATTCCATAATATTGTTCACCACATGAGCTTGGCCTAAATCTGCTATAAAAAAACAACATCATCAATGAAAAAAAGACAAGAAATGGGGGGATTATTCCTTGCAAGTTTAATCGGATACAATTAATTACATTCCACTAAGTTATAAATGTTTTGGCCTAATCATTTCATACCAATAACAAAGAGGTACGGTGAGATGGGGCCCCTTTATTGAATGCTACGCGACGAAGTAAATTCATCAATTAAGCATTCATCCCACAAGATTTTCATATTGACAGTAGAGACATAGGGCATAATAGTTTGCACCATATCAATTGGAATACCAACATCAAAGAGAGAATCTTTCAGAAAATTCCATCTAAATCTGTCATAAGCTTTCTTCAAGCCAACTTTAATAGTCATCCAACACTTATTACCTTCACAGTTTCTCATCAAGTAAATCACTTCCTGGACAATAATGATATTACCAGTGATGTTTCTCCCAGAAACAAAGCTAACTATCAATCTTGGCATAACCACCTTAAGTCTATTCACTATGAGCTTAGTGGCAATTTTATAAAGAACAACGATATTTGTGGAAAAATTGTAGAGAAATCGTGCCATGATGGTAGTGGCAATGGAGGAAGCAAAAGAGGAAGGTAGTAAATTTTGAGGGTTAATTTTAAAAATTAGGACTAAATCGATATAATGTGTAAAAATTGATGGCTAAATTTGTTATTATACTAATTTTTTTAATGGTCACATCACCCTCTCATTAGTGCAATTAACAAAAATGGACAAAAAAAACAATCTTGATTAGTTAGGCGACCAAAAAAGAAATAAATCCATAATTCAATGATCAAATTAAAAATTTTCATAATTTGATGACCACATAAGAAAATGGCTCATAGTTAAGTAACTTGTGGTGTTGTTTGCCCTTTATTAAATTCACCAATGTCATATTTTTAAAATAAAAAATATTTATTTGATAGTTATATGAAAAAAAAAAAATGATCCACTCAATTTAATGAAAGAATGTTATTATTGTTAACAATTGTACTTAAATTTTTAAATACAAAAATTAAAACTAAATTCTTTAAGTATAAATAAGAGAACTAAATTCAAATACATAAAGAATACAAAGATAATTTTTTTTTCTTTGGGTAAATTACTTAGATAGTCACTCGAGTTTACTTGTGTTCCTATTTTGGTCACTCATTCCAAAAATTTATTATTTTAGTCACTCTCGTTAGATAAGTTGTCAATTTTAGTCACTTTACTATTAAACACATATGGTCACCAGATGGAATACTTATATGACAGCCTTTTGATTGGTATAATAACAAATTTTATCCACAACATTTGCATATTTTGTAAATTTGATACTGGTTCTAAAAATAAAAATAAAAATATAACTTTAAAACTTAAAAAATAAAATTTATTATAAAAATACATAATATTTAAATTAAAAAACATATAAAAATACAGTCTTTATTAAAATACCTTATTAAATAAATTAATTTGATAGTAAATATAAAAATATCTAATTTATAAATGAAATTTTTATTAAAATACTTAGTTAAATAAATTATTTGGTAACAAATAACAAATATTAATTTGGGTTAATATTTGGTACATTGACAATGTATTTTTTTTATTCTACAAGCAGACTTAAAAAAATCATCATGTCTCTTTTTTTAAGATATATTTTTTTATATTTTACAATGCCTTTATGGGACATTTATCAACCTCTAACACTACTTGTGGAGTCTAAAGCACCACTTGCAGTGTATCAAGTAATTTTTCATATAATTTTATATGATAATAAATATAAAAATGAAAACCCCAAAAAACAGAAAAAATCTAAAATTCTAACAGTTAGTTTGGCATTGCTTTTAAAAAGTTTGATTTAAAATTAAGTATTTAGCATTGTTGTCAAAAAATATTTTTGAAAAATAAAATGTCATTTTTAGACATGATATATTAAACTAAAAAAAAGCATTTAAGTATTATTTAAATTTGTAATATTACAATATCTCAATGAAATATAAAAAACACTTTATTTCAATTTATTATTAATATTTTGATATACGAAATATAAATTTTGAATATTTTTAAATAAATAATATTAATTATTTATAAATTCAATTTAAATATTTAAATTATATTTTAAATATTAAAATACCGTTACGAATTTAAATATATAATTAATATATTTGAAATAGATTTTAATAAAAAAATTATATCTAATATAAATATTAGATAAAATACATTGGTTTATAAATACAGAATAAAAATATGATTGGATTCCAGAATAAATAAAGAAGTGCTTTTGTGTTTAGATTTTTTTTTATTTTAAAATGTGGTTATGATATAAAAGGTGAATGATTGGTTAGAAACTCTGTTAGGAAGAAGTTTTGTTGTAAGTAAGATTAGACCTAATATCAATTTTACTTATTTTTCTTGAGTAATTTGATAAAAAATTTGTGTGATTGGCTATGATATAAAAGATTAATTCAAATCTTATTCTTTAATTTGGAAGTAATGTCATGCATTTTAGTTTCCATTGAAAGTTACTTCTTTAAACGTTATAATAAATTAATTTCCATTTTTATGTCATTACAATAAATTATATATTTTATCAAGTTTTTAAAATTATAAATTTTTAGAATTTAGATTAAATGGACAATATGTGCAAATTTTGTGTGTAAATTTGGTTGAATTTTTTAAAATTAAGATCAAATTGATAAAATATGCAAAGTGTTAAAGGCTAAATTTATTATTATACCAATCCATAGAATGCCACTTTAACGTTTTGTTTGGTGACCAAAGGTATTTATCAGTAGAATGACTAAAATTGACAACTTATCGAACAACAACTACTGAAAAAACAAATTTTTTAAATGAGCGGTCAAAATAAGAACATAAGTAAACATGTGACTATTTAGGTAAACTTGACCTACAAGAACCGGCGATAACCTCTTTACCTTACCCTCCTCTATAAAAAATACGGCAAGCAACCCCAAAAGTCGAAACGTCAACCCGAAATTTTGAAAACATTATAAATTAGTCATAATTGAACCTCGGGTTAGCAATAAAACTTTCGTAAGCTCATGTAAGACCCGAAAATAATTATATAACATTATATTGTATATTGCTCGAGAAATAAACATATAATAATATAAATTGAAAATAAATTATGGTAAGAACCTAACAATCTAATTGGATAAAAAGGTGTTAAATTATTTTATTCCAATAAACAATTTGATTTTTATCTTTATAAATTCTTTATCATACTAATTAATCACGAAATTTTGAGGACATCATTAAAAAGAGCACCTACAATCATAAAATAAATAGGAGAATCTAAATCTAGTTGAAAGCTCATTTATTGTATACCAATCATACACGTTTTTTATATTTTTATTTTGTCCCATTTTTGATATAATTAATTATTTAAAAATATGTTCAATTATAATTTATTTATTATTTGTGAAAACGCACAATTACGCATTCCATAACACATTCATTAAGCACTCACAAATATATCAATTTAATTTAGGTTAAATCCTACTGTTAATTTGCAAAAATTATAAACTAAACCTTTATGCTTTAATCTTATATTAATATCCAACTACTTTATAAATTTAATTCACCAATTAGATCATAGTAACTCTCAACACTTTTTAAATTTTAAAATTTTAATCATTACACAAATTTGGTGAATTATACGTAAAAATAGAAAACTAATATTACATATCACATAATAATAATTTTACCGCATAAAATTTTGAAAATAACTAAATAAATTTATCAGAACATTTTTTTAGAATTGATAAATACAACTAAAAAACCCTAAGTAGAGTACAAAATTAAATCCACAACCTTCACATTTAAGTTTTAATTTAAACAAAGAAATACCAAATCAGTCGAATTATTTAATTAGTGCATTTGAAATACATGTGTCTCCATTATTTAAAAAGCAGAAGAAATCCCATTGATAACATTCACAAAATAAACAGTGGAGCTAAATGCATAAAGATTTAAGACATTATTCTAGGCAGAACACTTAAGAATATCCTTGACGACAACCATCGGTACTAAAACCCCCTTCAGACATTGTTCTGCATTTCAAATACTTCACCAATACCACAGCTGCCACCACCAAGCGTGTATTCAATCATCCAATGCCATTTCAACCACTCATCATTCCCAACTTCTTATTTAGCAAATCAACCATGTACAAGCTATTAACTAGTTTTTAATTAGGGCCAAAGATGCACTCTAGGTGCTGGAGCCCTTGTATTGACCTTTGGCACAAAGCACAACCCTCATGTATGTGTACGAGTTTTTGGAAGTCATTTGTGTCTGTATAATAAAGCTTAGATCTACAGTCTCTAAAGTGCGGTCTAGTTTATCCATGAAACATGCAATTTCTTTATAAGAAAATATGCATTTTTCTTTATGGTCCATGATGTTGAATGCTCAAATATTGAGGAGTTTGCGATGATCCATTTCTTACCATTACAGGTATATAAAATGAGAAAATTATGCCTATAGCCTTACAAGAAGGCATGTCTAGGAGCATCAGGCGTGCACCTGATCAAATGGACCTTGCCTGGTGGTGTCTAAGGCGTTTTTTGTTGAAAAATTCTAAGGCGCACGCCTTGACGACACTGGCAACATGAGAAAAAATTAAAGCCCAAACCAAACTAATTTGCCAACATTAAGGCATAGAGACTTAATATGTTGACATAGTTTAGGTCACATTATGTCCAATAGATTAATGAGCTTGAGATTGTCACTAATAACACCTAGTTTCCAGCATGGGATACTAAGTCCCATCATCTTTTAGATCAAGCACGTTTTCGATATAAAAGATACCCATTCATGCATATAAATAACAAGCTTGTTCCAACATGATGAGCAGACAGGAAACAAAATCAAGTCCCCCACTAAGGGTTAACTACCAAAGGTAAATGTGTGGTTTGAAAGAGCCGCACTCACCTGAAATTATCAACCTACCTTAGCAGCAAGCAATTTGGAGTTAATCCACTTGCCTCTATAAAACATTGAGGCAAATTCAATCAATGCGACAACTAGAAAGAAAGAACCCCCAGGCTAACACTAGACAAAGGAGGAAAAGGAGAAAAAAGGGGTATTGCCCAGACAAGTGAACAACCTACCTCTTAGTCTCCTGTTCAAGAACACTCCCTTCAATACAACACAACTAGAACCCTTAGACCACATTCTTAGTGCATAAAATACTTGAAGCTGAGAGCCTCTCAGTATGGGCGCGAACGATTTCCGCCATGGTGATGCCTATCTGGACCAGAACCACCATCTCTGTAACTATCCCTGCGCCTGTCGCCACCACCTCCGTAGCCACCTTTACCACCTCTGTCAAATTTTACAAAAAAAAAAACCAAACAGAATTTTTTTAGGAAAAGACAAGCTTACTTGGTATAAACACAAGTGAGAAATTTTACGCAATCATTTTTGCTGTTTACTTCCACAGTGAAAAACACAAGGGGTAACCAAATATTGCCACAAGCAAACATACACAGATTTTCAAGACAAGAGAAGTAAAACATAGGCTGTTAACGATAACCAAAGGTGCTCATTTGAATATTTGGTTTCAAAAGGAAATGAAAGCAAATAAAACCTTAAAAGCAGGAATCCGACAGGGCAATATAAAATATAGACTGAGAAAACAATGCTCTATGGGCATCATATATTCATAAATAACATGGTGAAACAAAGCATCTAATTGCAATATAGATGAACTCAATCCAAGGAAAACCCCATTGGGACATCTCAATCACTTTGAGACAGGAAAAGGCATCTAAATGAAAAGGTTATAGTTAGGTAGTCAAAGGTTAAAATGATACCCATGATCATATACTTTGGGCGCAGTCTTCTCTGCCATAGCCACTCCGATTGTATAGCCTCTCATGACATGATCTGAGAGAAGATTCCACAAGGATGAGGTGAAATATTTAAGGCAACAAACTAAACAAAGAAGCTTGGTAGGTACGTACTGTGAAAGAAACCGCCAGCAGAGTGGGCAGCCTGAGGATCTTCATAAGACAAAACTGCATCACCTTTCTGGTTTCCTTTCTCATCTGTGTATATTTTAATATTCCATGGCCATTGATCTTTATAGCCACGCTTCTGCTTAATTCTTCCAACCTAAATAAGACTTGAATTGTTAGAAACACTAGTGAGGATACAAAATTTTCATGCAAACTTAAAAAGGAAATTGTCAATAGAACCCCATACATAAAAACACCCTTAAGTCCATAAAAACATGGAACTAGAGAACAAAATAAGTTTCAAAGAATAATTATCATAAACCAAAAATACCATCTCTGAAAATAAAACAGAAACACCAGTATGAAGTAGACGACATAATCCCCATTAGACAGCACATGGATTTAAAGTATAAGATTTGGCCATTACTTGTCCAATGCCGCCAAAAAGGTCTCTTAATTCTTCAATAGTAACATCAGGTGGCAAATTTGTTATGTATATTCTTGAGTTGTCGCAAGAATCCCCACAGTTGCCGTCACACTGCTTGATCTTAGCTGGTGCTTCAACAGGAGGACCACCATAACCACCTCCCTGATTTCGAGGACCACCAGAACCATACCCACCGTCATATCCACCAGGAGGTCCACCACGACCACCAGTCCGTGCATCACTCAAACCCTCACCAGCATAGCCACCCGCAGGGCCACCATAAGATGGAGGGTATGATGTAGGTCCACCAGTATAGCTTGTAGGTGGAGGGACTGAATCCATTCCATAATTTGCATTCCCACCATATGTATTAGGAGCAGGTGGATAATTCCCACCATAAGAATTGGGTGCTGGAGGAGGAACTTGACCATACCCACTATCTTCTACCCCTTGACTACTTCCATAAGAACCACCTCTACTACCACTGCTTCTATTATCATTGTTTCCACCTCTGCCTCCATCATAGTTGTTATTCCTACCACTATCATAACCACCTCTACCCCCATCTCTACCTCCGCGATTACCGCCATATCCCCCACCACCACCTCTGCTATAACCACCACCAGTACTACCACTACCACGATCACCACCAGCACCCGCAGGAGATGGTGCACCGCATTTGTTACATTCAACTCTTCTTGCAAAGTTCAAGTTCCCACAGCTACATAAACATATGCCAGTTCAAATAAACACAAATCTAACAACTAACAGCAGTATCATAATATCAGCAACAAACCGAAACCTGAATATTTGACTAATTAACAATGCAAAATCCACAACGGAGAGGAAAACCTCCCCCCATAAGGAAATCAAAAGCAGTGGAAGATCGTTTACCTGGGGTTAGGGCAAAGCCAATCACCATCACGGCCGCTTCCACCACGGCCACCACCTCTTCCGCCGCCACCTCTTCCAGCACGCTCTCCTCCTTGATAGCCTCCACCGCCTCCTGCAACATCAAGATCTCATTAATTAAACTAAGAACATAACAAGACCTTAAAATCGGATTGATCTCCCAAAAACCAATATCAAATTTGCGAGAAAACAAACACTCAACAACGCTACCCCACAAATCTAACAAAAATATTAAGAACAAACAAAATTACCTCGATTTTGATAACCACCGCCATATCCTCCACCACCTCCTCTGCCGCCTCCACCTCGACCCCCATGACCTCCACTTCCACCTCGTCCGCCTCCACCATAACCCCCGCCGCCGCCTCCATAGCCTCCAGAAACGCCGTAACCACCTCCATATGAAGGCGGAGCAGCTTCGCCTCCGTCTTGACCGTACATCCTTTAATGATGTATCTAGGGCTTCTTTGTTTTGTTTGTGTCGTTCGTTTTAGGGGACAGAGAAAAAGAAAATTAAGAAATATTTAGGGTTCAATAAAATTAGAAAATGTGTGATGTTGGAATATATAAAGGACGGTAGATTATTTGCCTTGCCCGCTTCTTTCTTTTTGTGCGTGAGTCGCATCGCATACAATTCTGCAACACGTGTCACTCATAAGGCCTACTTAGATTTAATCATGGCCAAGTTGGTTTCGGGTCGCGCTTTAATAAATTTCTAGACTCGTTTAATATGCTTGAGCTTGAAAAATGAAGAGAAAATTTTGTCTAAATTTAGCTTAGAAAAAATGTTAAACTTAAATCTGATCTATCCATATTAAAAAAATTATATTATTTTTTATTTAAAAATAAATTTAAAAAATATAATATATTAAATACATTAAAAATATTAAAATAAATATTTCTCAACACATTATAAATACATTATAAAAAGTCTTTATATTTAAATAACATTAAAAATAGTTACAACTTAGCAAGCAAATGCTTCTAAAATAGTAGTAAAATTATTAATAAAATAAAAATTATACAATACTCAACTAATAATAACAAAATAGTAACAATATAATAGCAAAACAATATCAAAATGGTAGGAAATAATAGCAAAACGGTAGTAAAACAATAGAAAACAATAGTGAAAAAATTTTAGACAAATTTAGGCAAACAACTCGAGGTCCAGCCCGTTTAGAAAACATGCTTTATTTTTTATCCATGCTTATGTTTCAGAGTTATATTTTATTCAGAACTTTTTACTTTTTGGACGAACCTTTGGGTCTAGACGAGTGGTCCAACCCATAATCAAGTCAAGACCTACTTCCTCTAAATATTTGTAACACTAATAATTTATTTTATTATAAACGAGCAACACGAACCAAAAAAAAAGAAAAACCTATAAGATTGAAGTCAATCCAAGGCCTACGGAGGAAAGAAACTACGTATAAAATCAAAATAGTGCTCTCTCTTAACCAGCAACAACAACAACAACCTCCACAAGGTAGAATGATTATAAAAGTTTTCATGATTAGGCTAGCATCAGTCCAAGCTAAAAGCTATGTCATTCTGCAGACTTACCCATCCATTGACAGTGCTTGGATATGGTTATCGAATAAATAAAAAGATTTAAGTATAATAGTGTCCCTTGTAATCACAATCCAATAGGAGAATGTTAAAGTCCAAAATCTAGAACAGAGGTTGTAACATTCTATATTCGATCTGATTGTCGGGTCTGAATTATGAGATGTTATGATCATCGATTTAATAAAATTTAAAACATCATGTAACATATTAACATTTAAATACATAATTAAATGGCATTCATGTATATAAAGTAATACACAATCATTTTTGGGCCCTACTTAATCTTACAAAAACTCTTTTATTAACCCGAACATGAAATATGACTAAATTGTGAAGTTTGAAAAATCTCGAGCTAACGTGACGACTTCATGTTTTTCACGTCGCAAGTCAATGAGTTACATCGTGATGTTAAACGTTTCCACGTCGCGACTCCACTCACTGTCAGACAAGGTTGCGATGTCGAAATCTCCTAGTCACAACATTGTCCTTATTTTGACAAAATGCACATTTGATATTAATTCAATTACCTTCAAACCAACCTTAAATACTACCATACAATCATTCACCAAATAAACACTATTTTACCATGCCAAACTAACACAATTCAAGCATGAAGGCATTCCACCAAATTATTTAGTACCTTATAAATTCAACCATTCATCACTTAAGCCTATTTAATCCCAAATATCCACATGACTATGTCAACCATGTTCAATCAAGCTCCATGTATACATATATATGCAATTCAATTGTCAAAAACCTACATGAACTTGAAATGGACCAAAACAATCATACACAAAATGTATAAGTCAAGCAAGACCATCAAACATGCCAATTCTAGTTATGCACCAACTTAGCTATTTTACTTATTTACCATCTTTAATATACCAAGATCAAATAGATTCATATTCCTCGTTTCTAAAGACACCAAACATTGCTAAATCAAGCATTACTAAACCACATGCCATGCTTAACATTCAAAATCATCATTTTCCATAATCATCACAAAATTTTCAATTCACTAATACTTATAGACACAAAATTGACTATCAAGTTGAATTGGGAATCAATGGTCTAACCAATTTAACCACAAATCTAATTATTAAAATATTGGATGCAACATTATAAAGTTGTACCACGCCATCACTTTCAAGTGATGACGTGGTATAATTTTATAGTGTCTCAACAAACTTTTTATATTTTTCAAGTTTAGGGTCCAAAATGGACTTAGTTATCAAGTTTAGGGACTAAAAATTATATTATGGCTTTAAAATAACCTTAACAAATCATTTTATTTATTTTTTGAACAAATAATTATTATTAATAGGAACCATGAAAAATAATACAAAGACAAGGCACATAATACAAATAATAAATAAATCACTACAAACTAATGTACAAATGTCATGCCTACAGAGTAATCTAAAAACAAAAGAACAAATTGACAATAATTGCAGCATTGGAATAATTTAGAAACAAACCAAAGATGCAACTTGATCAGATCATTGAAATTTACATCCTAGCCTTGTCATCATCAAATCAACCTGACATCAACACCAATCAACCAAGAAAAAACTTCCAAAAGCTCAAAGAGACTTATTGCATAAGTGATGCACAAAAGGTCAAGTCTCGAGGGATTTATCATTTTGATCATCTTAAATCTATCATCATCGTTATGATTTATCATGATAAAGCCCATTGAGAATAATTCCTAATAGATCTGGAGGCACCCTTAATATTGACAAATCTCACATATATGCCAAAATATGCCTCAAAATTAAAAGTACAAATAAAATCACCTTTGCTTTCGAACAAAACAAAGTAGACAAAACAAAAACCAGGAAAAAAAGGACAAAATAAAATCACAAAACTATAGACAAAATAAAACTAAAAAATGTGGACAAAACCACAAAGATGTGGACTGAAATTAAAAACAAAATAAACTTACGAGAAAAACATTAGAAAAACTGTGACCAGCAATCAACTTGAAGGTCTAGAGTTTTCTATGAATAAAGTAAACTCCGCTAATAAGAAATTAATTGAATTAACTTATCTTATAATTAAATAAAAAATAAAGAATGGATTAAACTAGAAAAAAAAAACCAGAAAAAGTTATTATTGTTTAAAAGATATTTATTTTTTCAGGATATTTTAAAAAAATGAATATTTTCTTTTATGTTTTATATTATCTTCGATTCTTTTCAATATATATTTTTATTTCATGTTTACTTTACTTTTAATTATTATTAATTTATATTTTAAATTTAATAAAATATTAAATTATTTAGTCTAACTGGTTAAATTGAAATTTTGAAAATTTAATAGATTCAATTGATGGGAACTAAGCTCTACATGGGAGCGCTCCCTAAAACTCCAGCCGACTTTTCGAGGGTTTTAGGGAGTGCTCTTTACAAAGAGCTTTCTGTTAGCTCCCCTTAAATGTTAATAGAAAAAATGTGAAAGGAAAATTTTATTTTTTAGTACTTGAATTTTGTTTAAATTTTCAAATTGATACTTAAGTGCTTTTTCTTTTTATTCAAGTTGGTAATCAAATTTGATTTCTGACACATATTTAGATCCATTTTCTTAACATCATTAAAATAAAATGACATGCAAACTAATACATAAAACAAAATATAATATATTTAATTTGTAATTGAATATTATTTAGGATTGAAAATTAATTCTTGGTCGTAATTATAAAATATTTAAGTATTGCTAAAAGGACTGATTTAGCAAAGCCACCGAAAGTAGGCTTGCATTCCAACCGCTCAATCTATTGCGAACCTTTACAATAATAAACTGAAAAATGCTTTTGGTTAACTCTTTTGTGGAATAAATGAACCCCTAAATACGTGCCCATGTCATCAACTCCATTGAAATTAAGAACAGTACAAATAGGTCAACTTTTTCCTCCTTCACATTAGCTGAGAAATATATATTAGTTTTAGAATAACTCACTTTACGGCCTAAAGACTGGCAAAATTATTTCAGAATATTGTTCACCACTTGAGCTTGGTCTAAATATGCTTTACAAAAAAGAACAAGATCGTCAGAGAAAAAGAGATGAGAAAGGGAGAGACTATTCCTTGCAAATTTAATCGGATATCATTAATTACATTCCACTGAGTTATAAATGCTCTAGCCTAATTGTTCCATACCAAAAACAAAGAGACATGGTGAGATGGGGTCCTCTTGTCGAATGTCAGGCGACGAAGTAAATTTATCGTTAAGCACTCATTCCACAAGATCTGCATATTGATAATAGAGACATAGTGCATAATAGTTCGCACCATATCAATTGAAATACCAACATCAAAGAGAGAATCCTCCAAAAAATCCCATCCAAGTATGTCACAGGCTTTCTCCAAGTCAAATTTAATAGCCATTTGACGATCATTACCTTTATGAGTTCTCATCGAGTGGATCATTTCATGGGCAATAATGATATTATCAGTGATGGTTCTCCCAGGAACAAAGCTAACTTGATTAGGACCAATCAATCTTGGCATAACCACCTTAACCTTGTTTACCATGAGTGTAATGACTCAAAATTCATAGACATCGGAAAAGTATAATATCGGGCCTCCGTCTTAGTAAATTGAGTTCGAAAATAATTATTAGAAATATTTACTAGACTAGTGGTGTGTTTAATTAGGTTTTAGATAGGTGAATTTAGTTTAATTATGAGTAATTAGCAAAAAGGATTAAATTGCAATAGAGGTAGAAGTTTAATTATAGATTAAAGAAAAGTTAAAAGGACTAAAAAGGCAAATAAACTAATTGCAAAGATTGAGGCGGTTTAAGTGTAAAATATCAAGGATATTTTATTAGTTAAAATATGTATATTATATATATTCTTAATAAATAAGTAAATAATATATTAATTATATTATATTATATTATTATTATATAAAATAAATAAATATTTTGACAATTGTATGGTGATGATAATATATATGTGTAAAAAGTACATGCATACAATTGTAAAATATATATAATTGTTATTGTTTAAGAAATTATTATTATTATATTTCATTATTATAATATTATAGTAGTTAAATAATAAACAAAACGTAAAATAAAATAAAGTAAAAGAAAGAAACAAAACAGAAAAGAAACAGAATAGCATTCGAAAACAGAACAGAGAAAGAAGAAAAAGGGAAAATAGGGTTTTTAAAGCTTGGAATTTAATTTGGTAAGTCAATTTAGCTCTTTTTTTCTTAATTTTAATGTTTTAGAAGTCTTAAAACAAGGTTTTGATGGAATCAAGTTGATATTTTGTAAGTTCATAGGTTTTCAAGTATAGTTTATGTTGAATAAATTAGTGAATTAGGGGTTTAATTGAATAGATTTTAAGTTAGAATTAATAAATGGATTAAATTGTAAAAGAAACTATAAGTTTTATGTTTTAGGGACTGAATTGAGGGAAATTAGAAATTAGTAAAATATGCTGAAATTTTGATAGTTAAATTTGAGTTTGGATGAAATTTGAATAGAAATAGAGTGTGAATTGAATTAGGAAAGTAAGTGAATTTAGTTAGGATTAAATTGAGAATAAGGAAGAAATTGAATAGAAATTCAATTATTTATCATAATTAGTGCTGTAATTAATAGTATAAATTATTATTATTTTCGTAGCTAACAATGAAGCCGAGGCATCAGCATCAAAAGGAAAGGAGAAAGCTATCGAGGACTAAAACGGGAGATTTACGGTTTGTATTACTATAATTCAAGTTATTTATTATTAAATGTTAAATTTTAATTTATGTGTTTGGTAAATAAAATATGAGGTAAGTATTATTATTATTATGAGTGGGAATTAAATTGAATAGTTGATATGAATTAATATTTGAATTGTTTGTTGATTGAAAGTGGGAAATGAATTTGAATCGAATTGTGAATGGTATTAAATTGTATGGAAGTGTATCGAGTTGTGAAAATGTGTGAATTTGTGGATTAATTATTGATTGAAAGGTGGAAAAATGATTGAATTGAAAATGTGAGAAATTGTGATTGAATTGAGATTATAATATTGTGATTTAAATACCCTATTAACTAGTCGGGCTGAGTCGGATATAGTTGGCATGCCATAGGATTGGAAGAGTTTAGGTATACTTCGACCTCGAGTCGATGAGACACTGGGTGTCACTATATTTCTTCGGATAGATTCGATGAGGTACTGGGTACCAACTTACTTCGGCTTGGCCGATGAGACACTGGATGTCAACTATTGCTTCGAACTATTCGATGAGGCACTGGGTGCCATACTGGTGTGTTTGGTTGGATCTGTGTATCCGCCAAAGTCCGAGTTTTGTTAATAGGGTAATTAATGAAATGATAAACCGAACGAGTTGATCAAACGAGCTACTGAAGTGAAATGAAAAAGTTGAATTGTGAATTGCAATGTGATATGAGATTGAGAAATGAACCTAAGGGTCTGTTTGATTGACGGGATTGATTTTTCGGAAAATCATTTCCAACTTTTCCAGTGTTTGATTGGCGAAAAACATTTCCCATTTGGAAAATGAACTCTAAAACAAGGGGAAATGGGTTACATTTTAGGGAAAATGTCTTACCCTTTCAATTTCCGTAAGACATTTTCCGTGCTCTCCTCTCTATCGCCTCCTTCATTCCTTCCTTCATTTCCCGTAGAAAACTGCTTCTGTTTATCGATTTTCTAGTAACTTGTTTTTTTTAATTATTCAATACTTGTTTTTTAACACAATTACAAATAATTTATTTGATATTAGTTTTTTTCAATTTATAACGATTAATATTGTAGCTTAATAATTGAGTATTATTATAAATAAATCATTGCAATATATGTAAAAATAATTTAAAATATAAAAATTTATTAATATATATTAATATATGTAAAAACAACTTTTCCGAAAAATATTTTCAAAAAATCTGCAAAGCAGCAGAAAATATTTTACACAGATTCAATCAAACACCAGAAAATATTTTCCAGTAAATCATTTTACAGAAAAGTAAAACATTTTTCAGAAATTATTTTACGGAAAATATTTTAGTGGCAATCAAACAGACCCTAAGATTCATGATATATCCAAATTTAAATTGTGGATGTATGATATTAGTTGATGATTTGTTATTATTGAAATATGGAATTTGAATTTAAATTTGTATATACGATTTATGCATTATATGTTTATTATTGTTATAATTTGATTTATGGTAATACCACTGAGTATGAAATACTCAGCGTACGGTTGTTTCCGTGCGCAGGTCGATAGAAGTCAAAGGTCTCGGTTCAGCATCCAGATTAATCCCGGCTTGAGCATAATTTTGGTGATGTATATTTTCTTTTGGTAATGTGGCATTTACATAGGATGTATATAAAGGTTATTATGTTTTAATATAAATGGTTAAAAATGTTAGTATTAGAAGTTTATGAATTATAATGAAAGAAGTTTACCTATTTTTATTTAATTAGTACATTGTTAAATTTAAATTGATATTATATTGATTGAGTTTGATTAGAAGGAATTTAGAATAGGAAATGAGAATGTGAAATGAACTGGTTGATTTGATTATATTTGAAAATGAAATAGTTTTAAATTGCAGGGGGTTTTATGTAAAAATAAGTTGAAATGCTGCCGAAATTTATATAAAAAAATGAAGTCCATTGGTAAACAAACATATGAATTTATGATTTATTCTAATATGTTGGTTATTTATTTAAGAATTATTTATAAATCGTTTGATATGTCTGGTAATGCCTCGTAACCCTGTTCCGGCGACGGTCTGGGGTTAGGGGTGTTACAATGAGCTTAATGACAATTTTATAGAGAACGACGAACTTTTGCAACATAATTGTAGTGAAACCGTGCCATGACGGTAGTGGCGGTGGGGGAAGCAGAAGAGGAAGGTGGTAAATTTTGAGAATCAAAATTGAGATCATTTGTAAATTTTGAGCGTTAATTTTTTTTAAATAGGACTAAATTGATATAATATGTAAAAGTTGAAGGCTAAATTTGTTATTCTATCGATTTTTTAATTGCCATGTCACCCTCCCGTTAGTACAATTAACGAAAATGGATAAAAAAAACAATCTCAATTAGTTAAGTGACCAAATTTTTTTAAAAAAATTATAGTTGGATGACAAAAAAGAAACAAACTCGTAATTGGGTGTTCAAATTTTTTTTAAAAAAATCATAATTTGGTGACCACAAAAGAAAATGGCCCATATTTGTATGGCATGTGGTGTTTACCCTTTATTAATTTCACCGTATTTTTAAATGAAAAATATTTATTTGATATTTATATAACAAAAAAAAATTTTGTTATAATGAGACTAAATTTAACCAAAATGTTTTATCATTCTTAACAATTGGACTTATATTTTTAAATCCAAAAATAAAACTTAATTCCTTTCAAGTAAAAAAAAAAGAACTAAATTCAAATATATAAAGAATACAAAGGTCAAATATTATCTCTGGGAAAACTACCTAGATAGTCACCCGAGTTTATCGGTGCTCTTATTTTGGTCACCTATTTTAAAAATTTGTCATTTTAGTCACTCTAGTTAGATAACTTATCAGTCTTAGTCACTCTGTCGTTAAACACATATGGTCACCAGATGGAATGCTTACTTGCAGTCTTTTGAATGGTATAATAACAAATTTAACCCTTAACAATTTGAATATTCTGTTAATTTGGTCCTAATTCTAAAAAATTCAACAATTTTTACCCACAACGTTTGCAAATTCTGTCAATTCAATCCTGGTTCTAAAATTAAAATATATATAATTTTAAAGCTTCAAAAACTTAAAATTTATTATAAAAATACATAAAATTTAAATTAAAAAACATATAAAAATACATTAGTAGTATACTTTTTTTATTCCACAAACAAACATAAAAAATTGTCATGGGTTTCTTTTTTAAAAAATATTTTTTTAATATTTTACTATACCCTTACAGGAAATTTGTCAACCCATCTAGCCCTACTTGTGGAGTCTAAAAACTCCACTAATAGTGCATCAAATAATTTTCTATGTAATTTTATATTATAATAAATATAAAAATGGAAACCCAGGAAAAAAATCTGAAATTTTAAAGGCTAGTATAGCGTTGCTTTTAAAAAATTCGGTTTAAAATTTAAGTTTTTAGTATTGCTATCAAAGAATATTTTTCAAAAATAAAATGTTTATTTTAGACATGATATAATAAACTACAAAACAAGCTTTTAAACACTATTTGAATTTATTATATTACAATATTTCAATAAAATGTAAAAAATAATTTATTGCAACTCATTATTAATATTTTGATATATGAAATACAAATTTTGAATATTTTAAAGTAATTAATATTAATTATTTGTAAATTCAATTTGAATATATAAATTATATTTTAAATATTAAAATATAACCATTACAAATTTAAATATATAATTTATATATTTAAAATAAATTTGAATAAAAAATAATTTTATCCAATATAAATATTTAATAAAATACATTGAATTATAAATAATGATTAAAAATATTATTTGACCCAAAAGCCTTTCCGAAAAGTGTGAGAGTTTGAGTAAAAATATAGGCCCAAAAAATGTGCATGGGCAAAAAAAGGCATGTTTAAAAAACGGACCAGGCCTCAAGTAATATTTTTTTTTCCTGCCCGACCTGAATTAGCAAAAAGACAAAAAATGTTATTTTTTGCTGTTTTGTTGCTATTTTCTTGCTGTTTTCTCACTATTTTGCTACAATTTCACTATTATGTTACTATTATTTTATTGTTATTGTTTTGATATTGTATAACTCTTGTTTGTTGTTAATTTTGTTACTATTTTAGAGTCACTTGCTTGTTAAGTTACACCTATCTTAGTGTTATTTAAATACAAATATTTTTTTAATTTATTTTCAATTTGTTAGGAAACATTTATTTTAATATTTTTAGTATTTTTGATGTATTATATTTTTAAAATTTTTATATAAAAAATTAATTCGACCAGGCCGGGTCCAGGTTTTAACATTTTATATGGGTCGGGCTTGGACAAAATTTTTAACTCATTTTTCAGGTCAAGATGGACCTAAGCCTAGCAAATGGGCATAATTTTTTGGTAAGGCTTGACCCGGCCTTTGGACAGGTCTACCAAAAGCACTTCCCAAGCGCAAAAGTTAGAAGAATGTTTTTTTTTTAGGTTTAAAAGTATTTTTTTACTTCAAAAATAGTTTGTTTAGCCTCGCTTATGGTTCCAAAAATACTTTTGAAAAGTAATAGTAAATACATCCTAGGTGAACTCTATAGCTCTACAATTGACAACATGGCACTCGATGAAGCTTTAAGGTCGGCCCCCGTTTCCTCAGTTGTGGCATCCTCCGTTAGTCCAATCCCTTCGGCATTTTTTTTATAAAAATTATATAAAAAATTGATTACGTATGAAAATAGGTTGGAGGACAAAATATTTACGAAAATGAGTTATTTGCTACTGTACCTAAGGTGATGTCTGATACTTTGACGGCATCACTCCCCTTTTTCAATCAATCATCTCACAATTATTAAACTTTAAAAAAATAATTTTTTAATATTATCATTGTGTCAAACGATACTCATGTATATTTTTAAAAATACCCGTAAAAATACGGGTATAATGGGCGGTATTATTGACCAAAGGACGTTAGTATGAAAGTGGACAGAGATCCGACAAGTATTAATTATCTCGTGCCAAGGTTAATTTTTTCTTTTCTTTTCTTTTTCAGTGAAAAGGTAAAATAAATTGATTGGGTGGTATTAGCGACATGAAGTTCCACGCCTTTAGGACTTGTACTGCTTGTACAATCTATCATCACTCAACTTTTAGTGGCCTCCACTCCTCAATCTTATCTACCTTCTTCATCGTCTCTGTTGCCTATCCTGTGCTGTTCCAGATGGTCATGAAAGCCGAGCTTGTCTTCATCCCAATGCCTCTAATGGGCCATTTCGTATCTATGGTCCAACTGGCTAAGCTTTTGCTTGATCTCCATCCCAATCTCTCCATTACTGTTCTCATGATAAAACTAAACCCCGATGCAAAACTCGCTGCCTACGTCCACTCTCTCACTGCCACTCGCATGAAATTCATCGACCTCCCTCCACCTGAAACGCGCGAAGATGAATCTCCCTCCAATTTTGTCACTACTTTATTGCAAATCCATGGACCGTTAGTGAAACAGGCTGCCACCAACATAGTTCAGTACTCCACCTCTGTGCTCGACTCG
This sequence comes from Gossypium hirsutum, assembly GCF_007990345.1. Lineage (NCBI taxonomy): Eukaryota > Viridiplantae > Streptophyta > Magnoliopsida > Malvales > Malvaceae > Gossypium > Gossypium hirsutum. Next base: position 50,381,392 of record NC_053439.1, on the reverse strand, counting down.
CCTCGCCTCGCCGGGTTTGTTCTCGACATGTTTTTAACTCCTTTCATTGATTTGGGTAACCAGTTGAGTGTTCCGAGTTATGTTTTTTACACATCGGGTGCAGCTTTTCTCGGCTTTCAATTTTATATACTAGACCTTCACGATGAGCAAAATGTTAACATCCTTGAGTTAGAGGACTCGGACACTGAGTTCACCATACCCTCCTATCTCAACCCTGTGTCATCTAAACTCTTTCCCACTGTTATGCTCAAGCCTGAATCTCTTCCTATGGTGATTACCTTGACAAGAGGGCTAAGAAAGGCCAAGGGTATAATAATAAACACGTTTTGGGAGCTCGAATCCCATGCAATCAGCTCCCTATCTGATGCTAGTGCTCTACCCGTTTATCCAGTGGGACCTTTATTGAATCTCGAGAGTGAAAGTGAGGTCCATCAGAGTTCTGATATCATGAAATGGCTGGATGAACAACCGCCGTCATCGGTGGTGTTTCTCTGCTTCGGGAGCTGGGGCAGCTTCAATGGGGATCAAGTGAAAGAGATTGCTTTCGCGCTAGAGCAGAGTGGGCACCGGTTCTTGTGGTCATTACGCCAACCCCCACACCCATCCAAGGGCCCGAGGGCAAGCCCAACTGACTATGATGATGCATCGGAGGTTCTGCCAGAAGGGTTCTTAGATCGAACGCGTGGCATAGGTAAGATCATTGGTTGGGCACCGCAAGTGGCGATTTTGGGCCACCCAGCGACTGGAGGGTTCGTATCGCATTGTGGGTGGAACTCGACGCTGGAGAGTATATGGTTCGAAGTTCCCATAGCGGCGTGGCCAGTTTACGCAGAACAACAACTGAATGCGTTTGAATTGGTGATGGAGTTGGGATTAGCAGTGGAAATTAAAATGGATTATAAGAGAGATGGTATGGATAGCGGTGAAATTGAAATCGTGAGTGCCAAAACGATAGAGAAAGGAATAAGGAGCGTGATGGAAGAGGGCAGTGATGTTAGGAGAAGGGTAAAAGAGATGAGTGAAAAGAGTAGGAAAGCCTTGATGAATGCTGGATCTTCACACTCTACGTTACGTGGTTTGGTCGATGATGTGATGAACAATATGTTTACGTAAAATTACTAGGTTTGACATCCATCCATGAAATATGATTAAGAAAAAGATGTGCTATGTCTCTTAGCTTCAAGACTCATACTCTTGTTCTCCTATCTTATATTTATAGAAATTGGTGGTGTTATTATATATTACTTAGTACTTATGAAACTGTTTTTTCGTCGATGCAAGAGTTTTATTGCATATGAAATTTTGGCTGAGAGCAAATGGAACTCAGAGGCATAATATAATCATTAACAATGTCACCATTCTTAATACACATTTAATTAGACTTCTCTCTTGACACCCCCACTACAAAAACTTTTAAGTGCATTATGCCTATAAACCCAACTTCATAAAAAAAAGTGATAAAATATGTCACATATTCTGATTTCACATCACCTTTACCTTGTGTTATTTCCACAACAACAACTACTTGTGCTGATGATAAATGAAATCTATGAACTATCCATGCGACTCAGGCCGATGATATTCCCGCCAACAATTCTTTGGATCCTACCAAGTGTCCTGGAATGCATTGCTTGATCTCTTCAAAAGCACACAGTGTTTCTGAATCAAGATCTCCAGCAAACTGCACACACAGCAGGAGCTATATAAGGAATGTTTTCATAAGCACAAGCAGGAACTAGAATAATTAATGAGTTCTCATACCTTAAAAAACCAACTGAGGAGTAGGGAGGAATTTGTGTTTATAGGGAAGGGAACCAACTCAAGAATTACCTGGTGAGCCTTATTTGCAAAATGCATGCCTTGAAGAAGCAGTGCCTCTCCACACCCCAAGGCCTTCCGAGCTCATATCTTGCAAGGTCTCTTCACCACCTGTAGTTTCTCTCTCCCCCCAAACCTCCAGCCTAGATGTTTAAATCCCTTCTCCTTGAGGAGTCCGAAAAGCATGCCCCACTCACCTCTACTACACTTTCAAGGTCTGTCTCCCTCAAATACTATGGAAATCATCAATCTTCCCACCAAAGGAGTCAAAGGAATTCAAAGAGCCTGAAGATATCGCGGACCCCCTCAAGGCCTTCTTTCAGCAACACTAGCGCTTAGACATCACCTACACTAATCTGTGTCGTTTTATCTTCAATTTACTTTGGAGTTTCTTCCCTTCAATGAGTCAAAGGAGTTTGAAGAATCCACAAAGCTACCTCTAGGGCCTCCTCATCATCCTCTTTGAGCTCCTAGGTTGCGTCTCACACCTAGGTAACTCTGATCCCTTTCCTTTCTTTGTTATTAACTCTATTTGCCACCTTCCTTCCCCATGATTCAAGCATTACCTCGTCTTGAGTACAAACGCTCTCCCTGTTGCAATCCTTGAACTTTTCCGCTCGCAAAATTTGGTTATTTCATTAATAACCAAACTCAAGATACCATGCCTAAAAAAGGCAACAAAGAGTACCCCTTGATGTGATACTCTACCCCAATGTGGGAGAAAGCTAAGCTCTATTCAAGAAGGTTTGCACTAACAAAGGCCAAGTCTCCAAAACTCCCCAACTTAAAAAGAAACGGCGAACCGTTAGACCACCAATACTCCCTTTCCCGCCAAATCTCATCCATCGTTCAAGCCGCCACTTACTGTGCTCGTGAGCTCGACCGGGAGTTTGAGCTTGGAATCCGATGGTGAACTTTTACTACGGGTTTTCGTAGGAACTGGCCTAGGGTTCGTGTTTTCATTTACTTCTCATTCTAGTATTGAATTTTCTTTTTGTTTGAGGATTTTGTGGATGTGGTTGCAGTGCAGGTAACGGATGAATGGTTTTCCACTGAAGAAATTTTGCTGTAAGTAAGATTAGGCCGAATATCAATTTTACTTATTTTTCTTGAGTAATTTGATAAAAAGAATTGTGTGATTGGCTATGATATAAAAGATTAATTCAAATCTTATTCTTTAATTTGAGAGTAAAATCATGCATTTTAATTTCCATTGAAAGTTACATCTTTAAACGTTTTATATTTTTGTGTTTTTATTCTTCAATTTTTTTAGAATTTAGATTAAATTTATGCCAAGGTTGTGGGTAAAAATTGTTACTTTTTTTTAAAATTAAGATCAAATTGACAAAATATGTAAAGTATTAAGAGTTAAATTTATCATTATAGCAAACTAATGACTAGACCAAAAGTATTTAAGAGTAAATTGAGTTTTTATTACCAATAAAAACAACATCCTTATGTTTCAATATGAATACTACCATATCGTAGGAGTTTTACGGAAAAAAAAAAGAGTCAAAAACTCCTCATCAAATTTGAACCGATGACCTATACCTTACCATGACATTTTGAGTTAAAAGAGGGGTTCGATTTAATTACTGAATGAATCAATAGATGAATAAGATCTATATATATGTATATATATATATGCAGTAGACTCATAATAGCTAGTAATTAAAATTGACAACTCATGTGACAGAAACGACTAAAATAATAAGCTTTTTAAATAAACGATAAAAATAAAATTGTGAACAAATTTGGATGACTACCTAAATAAATCTGACGTACAGGAGCGAGACGATAATCTCACCTAACATCTTCTACAAAATTTAGATTTTATTTTTTTTTACAATTAACAATTCAACTTTATAAATTCTTTATACTACTAATTAATCACCAATCATATATTTTTATTTTACTCCATTTATTATATAATTATTTATTTATGAATTCTTTACCATTTGTGAACACGTACGGTCACAAAAAAGTCATTAGTTTACAGTTAAATTCTACTGTTAATCCTTTTATTTTACAAAAATTATACATTTAATTTTTATACCCTAATTCAATTAATATTAATGTCCATCTAGTTTATAAATCAGATTTTAAAATTAATCCCGACCGACATATTAACACTGTTCAGCTAAATTTAATCACTCACATTATACACAGATTGTAAATTTAATTCATTTTAAATCTCAATTCTTTTCAAATTTTAGATTTTTATTTATTATACAATCTAATATAATTTTAGTACAAAAAGTTTTGAACATAATTTGATAAATAACTTTATTATTTGATAAGTACATTTTTTTAAAAAAATTAATAAATGCAACTAAAAATACTGAACTAATGTACAAAATTAAATCCACAACCTTCACATTTAAATTTTAATTTAAACAAATTTAAACCAAATAATCAGTCGAATTATTCAATTAGTTCATTTGAAGTACCTGTGTCTCCATTATTCAAAAAGCAGCAGCAATCCCATTGATAAATTTGGAACATTGTGCCTCAACAAAATAAACAGTGAAGCTAAATACATAAAGATTTAAGATATTCTAGACAGAACACTTGAGAATATCCTTGACGACCACCATCGGTACTAAAACTATCAAACAACAACATGCAGCATCACAAGTTGCTACCATATCCCAAGCTCAAAGCTACAACAAAACCAGATCATGAAGGCATGGCACAACCCTCCAGCCATTGTTCTGCATTTCAAATACTTCACCAATACCACAGCTGCCACCCCCAAGCGTATATTCAATCATCCAATGCCATTTCAACCACTCATCATTCCCAACTTCTTATTTAGCAAATCAACTATGTACAAGCCATTAACTCGTTTTTAATTAGGGCAAAAGATGCACTCTAGGTGCTAGAACCCTTGTATTGCCTTTGCCACAAAGCACAACCCTCATGAAAGTGTATGAGTTTTTGGAAGTCATGTGTGTCTGCATAATAAAGCTTAGGATCTACAGTCTCTAAAGTGCTGTCTAGTTTATCCATGAAACATGCTATTTCTTTATTAGTCAATATGCATTATTCCTTTATGGTCCATGATGTTGAATGCTCAAATATTGAGTTTGAGATGGATAAATTTCTTACTATTAGAGATATATAAAATGAAAAATCAGAAAATTATGCCTATAGCCCTACAAGAAGGCATGGCTAGGCGCATCAGGCATGCACCTGATCAAATGGACCTAGCCTGGAAGTGTCTTGAGGCGTTTTTTGTTGGATAATGATAAGGCACATGGCGCACACCTTGACAACACTGGCAACATGACAAAAATTTCAAGCCCAAACCAAGCTAATTTGACAACATTAAGGCATAAAGACTTAATATAAGAGATACCCATGCATGCATATAAATAACAAGCTTGTTCCACCATGATGAGCAGACAGGAAACAAAATCAAGTCCACCATCAAGGGTTAACTACCAAACAAAAAGGGTAAATGTGTGATTTGAAAGAGCCGCACTCACCTGAAATTATCAACCTACCTTAGCAGCAAGCAATTTGGAGTTAATCCACTTGCCTCTATAAAAGATTGACACAAATTCAATCAATGCAACAACTAGAAAGAAAGAACCCCCAGCAAGCAGTAGACAAAGGAGGAAAAGGAGAAAAAAGGGGTATTGCCCAGACAAGTGAACAACCTACCTCTTAGTCTACTGTTCAAGAACAATGCCGTCAATGCAACACAACTAGAACCCTTAGACCACATTCCTAGTGCATAAAAAACTTGAAGCTGAGAGCCTCTCAGTATGGGCGCGAGCGATTTCCGCCATGGTGATGCCTATCTGGCCCAGAACCACCATCTCTGTAACTATCCCTGCGCCTGTCGCCACCACCTCCGTAGCCACCTTTACCACCTCTGTCAAATTAAAAAAAAAAAAAGAATTTATTTAGGAAAAGAACAAGTTTACTTGGTATAAACACAAGTGAGATATTTTAGGCAATCATTTTAGCTGTTTACTTGCACAGTGACAAACAAAAGGAGTGACCAAGTATTACCATAAGCAAACCATACACAAGATGAGCAGTAAGACATAGGCTGTCAATGATAACCAAAGGTGCTCATTTGAATATTTGGTTTCAAAAGGAAATGAAAGCAAGTAAAACCTTAAAAGCAGGAATCCGACATGGCAATATAAAATATAGACAGAAAAAAATGCTCTATACGCATCATATATTCATAAATAACATGGAAAAACAAAGCATCTAATTGCAATATAGATGAACTCAATCCAAAGAAAACCCCAACGGGACATCTCAATCACTTCGAGATAAGAAAAGGCATCTAAATGAAAAGGTTATAGTTAGGTAGTCAAAGGTAAAAATGATACCCATGATCATGTACTTTGAGCGCAGTCTTCTCTGCCATAGCCACGCCGATCGTATAGCCTCTCATGACATGATCTGAGAGAAGATTCCACAAGGATGAGGTAAAATATTTAAGGCAACAAACTAAACTAAGAAGTTTGTAGGTACTTACTGTTAAAGAAACCGCCAGCAGAGTGGGCAGCCTGAGGATCTTCGTAAGACAAAACTGCATCGCCTTTCTGGTTTCCTTTATCATCTGTGTATATTTTAATATTCCATGGCCATTGATCTTTATAGCCACGCTTCTGCTTAATTCTTCCAACCTAAACAATATGTGAATTGTTAGAAACACCAGTGATGATAAAAAAATATTCATGCAAAATAAAAAAAGAAATTGTCAATAGAACCACGTACATAAAACACCCCCAAGTCCATGAAAACATGGAACTAGAGAACAAAATAAGTTTCAAAGGATAATTATCATAAACCAAAAATACCATATCTGAAAATAAAACAGAAACACCGGTACGAAGTAGACGACATAATTCCCATTATACAGCACATGGATTTAAAGTATAAGATTCAGCCATTACTTGTCCAATGCTGCCAAAAAGGTCTCTTAATTCTTCAATAGTAACATCAGGTGGCAAATTTGTTATGTATATTCTTGAGTTATCGCAAGAATCCCCACAGTTGCCGTCACACTGCTTGATCTTAGCCGGTGCTTCAACAGGAGGACCACCATAACCACCTCCCTGATTTCGAGGACCACCAGAACCATACCCACCAGGAGGTCCACCACGACCACCAGTCCTCACATCACTCAAACCCTCACCAGCATAACCACCCACAGGGCCACCATAAGATGGAGGGTATGATGTAGATCCACCAGTATAGCTCGTAGGTGGAGGGACTGAGTCCATTCCATAATTTGCATTCCCACCATATGTATTAGGAGCAGGTGGATAATTCCCACCATAAGAATTGGGTGCTGGAGGAACTTGACCATACCCACTATCTTCTCCCCCTTGACTACTTCCATAAGAACCACCTCTACTACCACTGCTTCTATTATCATTATTTCCCCCTCTGCCTCCATCATAGTTGTTATTCCTCGCACCATCATAACCACCTCTACCCCCATCTCTACCTCCGCGATTACCGCCATATCCCCCACCACCACCTCCTCTGCTATAACCACCACTAGTACTACCACTACCACGATCACCACCAGCACCCGCAGGAGATGGTGCACCGCATTTGTTACATTCAACTCTTCTTGCAAAGTTCAAGTTCCCACAGCTACATAGACATATGCCAGTTTAAATAAACATAAATCTAACAACTAACAGTAGTATCAAAATATCAGCAAACCGAAACCTGAATATTAGACTAATGAACAATGCAAAATCCACAACGGAGAGGAAAACCCCCCCCATAAGTAAATCAAAAGCAGTGGAACATCGTTTACCTGGGGTTAGGGCAAAGCCAATCACCATCACGTCCGCTTCCACCACGACCACCACCTCTTCCGCCGCCACCTCTGCCAGCACGCTCTCCTCCTTGGTAGCCTCCACCGCCTCCTGAAACATCAAGATCCCATTAATTAAACTAAGAACGTAACAAGACCTACAAAGCGGATTGATCTCCAAAAAACCAATATCAAATCTGCGAGAAAACGAACAGTCAACAACGCTACCCCACAAATCTAACAAAAAATATTAAGAACAAACAAAATTACCTCGATTTTGATAACCACCGCCATATCCTCCACCTCCACCACGACCCCCATGACCTCCACTTCCACCTCGTCCGCCACCACCAGCGTAACCCCCGCCGCCGCCATAGCCTCCAGATCCTCCATAACCACCAGCATATGAAGGCGGAGCAGCTTCGCCTCCGTCTTGACCGTACATCCTTTGATGATGCATCTAGGGCTTTTTTGTTTTGTTTGTCTTTCGTTTTAGGGGACAGAGGAAAAATAAAAATAAGAAATATTTAGGGTTCAATAAATTTATAAAATGTGTCATGTTGGAATATATAAAGGCCGTCCGTCTAAGAGACGATGGATTTTCTTTAAACCAATTGAGAGATTATTTGCCTTGCCCGCTTCTTTCTCTCTGTGATGTGAATCGCATCGCATACAATTCTCCAACACGTGTCACTCATGGTGACATTAATAATTTATTTTAGGGTAAACTATAAAAATAGTCACTTTTATTTACCTCAGATTACATTTTAGTCACTTATATTTGAAATACTATGTTTTAGTCACTTACGTTATCGTTTTATTACGAAGCAATTAGTCTACCGTTAAAATTCGTTACCTCCCTAAAGGCAATCCTACGTGGCAGTCCAAATGGGTTTTAAATGCCAACTTGAATGTCCAGTTGCTAGGATGAAAATAGGTTTTTAATTAAATAAATTTAATTTGGACTGCACGTAAGACCGTCGTTAGGAAGGTAACAGAGCTTAATGGTAGAGTGATCACTTTGTAATAAAATGATAACGTAAGTGACTAAAACGTAACATTTTAAACATAAACGACTAAAATGTAATCTGAGGCAAACAAAATTGACTATTTTTATAATTTACCCTTCATTTTATTATAAACAATCAATCGAGCAACACGAATAAAAAAACAATAGACTCTCTTAACCACCACAAATAACCTCCTCAAGATAAAACGATTATAAAAGTTTTCATAATTAGACAAATAGCGACACAAGCTAAAAGTTATGTCATTTTGTACACTTAGGGTGAGTTTAGATGGGCGGTGCGTTTACCTGCGGTTAGTGTAAAAGCAGCGGTGGCGGTGAGATTAGATACTGTAGCGATACTGTAGTGTGAGGCAAAAAGTAAATTAAACGCGCCACACCGTACTCAATTGCCTGTCCAAACCTACCCTTAGTCATCTATTAATAGTGGTGAGATATACTTATGGATAAAAAAAATAAGTATAATCATGTCCCTTTCAATCACAATCAAATAGGAAAATATTAAAATCCAAACTTGCCATAGAGGTGGTATTGTCTCCTAACTCTACACAGAGCCTACAATGTGGGTAGGTATAGTCTCTTGCCCTAAACACAAAGACTAACATCACAAACTTCAAATCTAACTAACTACCGTCAACTTCCATGAGAACATGCCAATCCTCCAAATTCTTCGACCAAGTTCCTACTCTAACCAATGATTGAAGCTACCACCAATTCAGTTCTTAGTAACATTTAAGGAGTCACCCACCTTCCCAATAACTTCCTTCTTTGCATTGATGCAGCTCATCGATAGTTTCATCAATCTCAATCCATCATCATTACATAGAAAACTCAGGTTATGTTTCAATAGTTTTATCTCTTTGTGAGTTTCTCATCCGATTTATTACCTTGTGATCTTAGATTTAGACGCTTTTTAACCCTCTTTCTCTTTCTATTTTTTTAATCGTTATATCCAAGATGATCTTTCGTCTTTGACTTCAAAAGCTTTTAAAATAGTGGGCTTATAAAATATTCTAAATGAGTACTTTAAGTGTGAATATCGTACCAATTAAGTTTTTTCCTCATCCAATTTAGGTGTTAAATGCTAGCTCACATCTGATGTAGAATATATTTAAAACATATTGATCAAAATTCAAACACATGTAAATATTGTATGAACAGATTGAATATGATATATTAAAAAAACAAAAGAAAAAAAATTTAATCAGATTTTTAACTTTTAACTTTGTGTATTATTCTATTTTTTACGACATCATATCCAAAATATTATAGGTACGCACAACTTTAAAACTTTATATTGCATTCTAAATATGCTTCGCGTTATGTTCAAAAGGCTTAACTCACAAATTTGTACATAAATTATGCTCATTTTCCCATATTGGTATCTAAGTTTTTTTTATCAGAAGTGGTACCTAAATTATTTTTTTTCTCAAGTTGGTACCTCGATTAGTTAAACAGATAGTCAAACCTTAAGTCTATTTAAAATAAAGGCTCAACCCATAAATTGGTACTTAAACAATGTCATTTTCCTCCATTTTGGTACCTAATTTTTTTTTCTTCAAAAATTGATACATCTATTGTTTGTCAAATTGTTAAGTCTGTTTTTTTTAAATAACTAATTAAAATTTTCTATCTAGCAAAAAAGACAAAATATTATTTTCTTTGTATATATATTTAAAAGTTATTAAAAATCATAAAATAAATAAAAAGGAAATTTTAAAAATCAAGACAATTAGTTCAACTAGTTCAACCAGTTTTTTAGCTCGATTCAATTGATTTGTATTGGTTTATGAGTCAACCAATGCCCCTATCTTTGGTTCTATTCTCGGTCCAACCGATTAATTTGGTCTAGTTCTAAAAACACTGATTTTAATCAATGAAAGAACTTTGTTGATCTCATCAGGTCGAGCAAGTAGGCGATAAAACTTTAAAACAAAATTAATCGCTTTCGATCTCTAGTAAGCCAATTTCGAACATTGTTGGCATGGCCATAAATTTAAAGGAATGAGAAAGAAAAATAAGAAAAATAAATAAAGAGATAAATAATGTAAAATAAAATAAAAGAATTTATTTTTTAAAAAGGATATATGACATGATAATTTATTATTAGTTGTAATTCTTTTAACGGATATAATGTGTTAGCGTAAAATGGGCAACGAAAGAATAGTTTAGGTATCACTTATGACCAAAAAAAAGTTTAAGCACCAACTTGAAAAAAAAAATTGCTTAAGTATTAATTTGTGGATTAAACCTTTTTCATAATAAACTCAAAATGGTTTGATTAATTGATTAACAAAATTACCAATTTAGTTAACAAAGTAACTGATTCAATAATGATACACTTAATTAAAATATTTTAATTAGGGATTAATTTAAAACCAGTCCATAGCTTATGAGCATTAAGTACAATTAATTCAAATTACTATGAAAATTTTAACTTGTAATTTGATAATAAATTTAAATTTTGTGTAATTATATAAACGAAATATTGATTATAATTAAAATGTACATATAATATTTTGATTTTAATTTAATTATGCATATTTTAATAAATAAATGTATCTATTTTATTTTCATGTTGAATAAATATAATTATTTGTAATTTATTTATAAATAATTAAATAAAGTCAAAATTTAATGCATAAAATTCAAGAAATCTCATATGCAATTTTTAAATTCTATCACTTCTATGTACAAGAATGTACTTTTTTTAGAAAATTCTTACATATGTAATAATATTTCCGGAAACATTAAAAAATAAGTCATTAATTTAATGATTAATATAATAGTATTATTTATTATATTGATTAAAATAGAGATAATATAATTTTTGACACCCGAACTTGGTAATTAGGTTTACTTTGGTATTTGTAGTTTTTTTTATGACTTTGGTACTTGAACTTGACAACTAAATCCATTTTTATCCCTAAACTTGGATTATGTCAAGATCTAATGACGTGATTAGTGTTATTAGAACAAACCTGTATCAGTCGGGCAAACCGATCGATATAACAAAGTGAACGAAGGAGTTAAATCTATTGAATCAAAAATTGCTTGGAAATGGTAAAACAACGAAAGCTAGAACAAACATATGTAGTTGAACAGGTTGAATCGGTTTAATAAAATTTTTAAAGATTGTTTCATTTAATTACTTAATTATTTAATTATTATTGATCTGGCGATCGAATCAGTCAAATGGGTTAATTTAGAAACCAATGGTCTAACTGGTTTAACCACCAATCTGATTATTAAAATACTAGACTCGATATTATAAGATTGTATCAAGTCATCACTTGAAATTTTATATAAACTTTTAAAAGTTCAAGTGATGATGTGGTATAATATCATAGTGTCTCATCAAACTTTTGTGTTTTCAAGTTTAGGGTCCAAAATAGGACTAATTGCAAAGTTTAAGTGCCAAAGTGGATCTAATTACTAAGTTTAGGGACTAATTTTATTTATTTTTTGAATAAAATACCATTATTAATAGTAACCATGAAAAACAATAGTACAAAGACATAGCAAATAGTAAATCACTACAAATTAATACACAAATGTCATGCCTACAAAGTAATCTAAAAAAGGAGGACAAATTGAGAGTAATTGCAACACTGGAATAATTCAAAAACAAACCAAAGATGAAACTTGATCAAATCATTGAAATTTACATTCTAGCCTCGTTATCATCAAATCAACCTGATGATGAATACCGATCAACCAAAAAAAAAAACTTTAAAAAGCCCCAAGAGACTCGCCGCATAAGTGATGCACAATAGGTCAAGTATCACATTGTCTATCATTCTCCTCGTCATTTTAAATCTATTACCATCACTATGATCTATTATGATATAGCTAATTGAGAACGGTTCCTAATAGATTTGGCGACACCCTTATATTGGTAAATCTCAAATATATGCCAAAATATGCCCCTAAATTAAAAGTAAAAATAAAACTACCTTTACTTTCAAAGAAAACAAAGTGGGCAAAAAAACCACGAAAAATATAAACAAAATAAAACCATGAAACAGTGGACAGAATGAAACTATAAAACTATGGACAAAACCGCGATAATGTGGATTGAAAATAAAAACAAAATAAACTTACAAAAAAAATGTTGAAGAAACCGCGATCGACAACCAACCTGAAAATCGATGCCACCGTCAACGAAGCAAAAATGTAATTTGAAAAAATTGAGTGGCTAGAATTTTTTTATGAAAAAATATATTCATCTAATCAAAAATTAATCGAATTAATTCGTCTAATAATTAAATAAAAAAAGTAAAGAATAGATTAAACTAGCAAAAAAACCAAAAAAAAATTAATTGTTTAAAAGATGTTTTTTCTTTTTGGATATTTTAAACATAAAATCGAATATTTTCTTTTATGTTGTATATCATCTTTGATTCTTTTCAATATACTCTTATTTAATGTTTTACTTACTTTTAATAATTATTATTTTAAATTTAATAAAACAATTAAATTATTTAATTTAATTGGTTAAATTGAAAACTTGAAAGTTTAATAGATTTAACTTATGGGAAACTCTATGTGGGAGCACTCCCTAGAACCCCAATCGATTTTTTAGGGTTCTAGGGAGCGCTCTTTACAAAGAGCCTTTTGTGAACTCCCGTTAAATGTTAATGGGAAAAGACAAATATGAAAAGAAAAAAAATGTTTTTTAGTATTTGAATTTTGTTTTAATTTTCAAATTGATACTTAAGTTTTTTTTAATGCAAGTTGGTAACCAAATTTGATTTTTATCACATATTTAGATCCATTTTCTTAACAACATTAAAATAAGATGACTTGGAAATTAATATATAAAACAAAATATAATATATTTAATTCGTAATTAAATATTATTTAAGATGAAAAATAACTTTTGTATAAATTTAAAATTTGGTACATGCCCAAATTTCTAAGGCAATACCAAAATTTTTAAAGATTTATAGAAAATTTTAAATAGTTATCAAAATTTCTAAGGTTATACAAAAAAATTTAAGGCCTTACCAAAATTTTTAAGAATTTATCAATATTTTTAAAGATTTCCTTAGTTTCCCATACCCAAGCAACTCAACATTTTGACATACCAAAGTTTCTAAGGATTTATCAAAATTTCTAAGGGTTTATCAATATTTCTAAAGATTTTCTTAGATTCTTAGACTCGATCAACACAATATTTTTTGCATACCAAAAACTCTTAAGGATTTCTCAAAATTTTTAAGATTATACCAAATATCTAAAGATTTACCAAAAATTTTAAGGTTCTACCAAAATTTCCAATATTTTATCAAAAATTCTAATGTTTTACTAATATGATCATCTCAACATATAAGAATTTACTAAAATTTTTAAAGATTTCATTAGTGTCCAACATTTTCACATACACTTCTAAGTATTTATAAAATATTTTAAGGTTATATCAAAATATCTAATGATTTGCCAAAATTTTTAAATGTTGAGTTGATTGAGTCTCAAAACACTAGGGTAATCTTTAGAAATATTGGTAGAAATTTTAGCAAAGCATTAAAAAATTTTATAAATCCTTAAATATTTTGGTATAAACTTAAAAATATGAGTAAATTCTTAAAAATTTTAGTAATTCTTTAAATATTTTGATCTGATCTTAGAAATTTTTAAGTTAATAAAGTCGGAAACAATAAGAAAATATTTAGAAATACCAGTAAACCTTTAAAAATATTGGTATGTATCAGATTTTGAATTTTCTAATCCTAAATAATATTTAATTACAGATTAAATATATTGTTTTATGTATTGTAATTTCACATCATTTTATTTTAATGGTGTTAAGAAAATAGATGTAAATATATGTCAAAAACCTAATTTAATTATTAATTTAAATAAAAAAATTTAAATATGAAATTGGAAATTGAAACAAAATTCAGATAATAAAAAATTATAAAATTTTCTTTCATATTTTCTTTTGCGTTAGATTTTAACGGGAGCTGATGGGAAGCTCTATGTGGGGGCGCTCCTTACAACCCCGATTTTTTTTAGGGTAATTATAACAATAGTCACTTTTATTTATCTTAGATTATATTTTAGTCACTTATAAATATTACGTTTTAGTCATTTACGTTATCGTTTTGTTACGAAGTGGTCATTCTACCGTTAAACCCCGTTACCTCCCTAACAACAGTCCTACATGGCAGTCCAAATGTGTTTTAAATGCCAACTTGGATGTCTTACATGGTAGTCCAAATTAAATTTATTTAATTAAAAACTTATTTTCATCCCAACAACTGGACATCCAAGTTGACATTTAAAACCCATTTGGACTACCACGTAGGACTACTGCTAGGGAAGTAACAGAGCTTAACAGTAGAGTGACCATTTCGTAACAAAACGATAACATAAGTGACTAAAATATAATATGAGTCAAACAAAAGTGAGTACTTTTGTAGTTTACCCTTTTTTTAACATGTTTAAAAGGTCAGATTGTAAAAGGCTTGTATTGTCAAGGGACTTTTAATGTAATTTACCTAGAAAAACATTAAAAAGAACAACATGATGCAAATAGAGATAAGAGATGACGTGTCCTTACTTATTGCGTAAGCATATGACACTTGTCTATTTTAGCTACCTTTTAATAGTCTGGTAGTTGGGGTGTCTGCTGGTATTTTCATTATATTTTTGTAGGAAAAAGAAGTCCAAATCTTTGTAAGTTCTCCCCCTTCTTGAATGGCAGCTTATCGACGATTGGTTTCAGTTCTCTGTTGCCTCTCCTTGCTGGGTTCATTTGCTTCAGCTTCCACAATTAGCCTTCCATCTGATTCTCGTAAAGTCTCCTTGACTTTGTATTACGAATCCCTTTGCCCATACAGTGCCAATTTCATTGTCAATTACCTGCCCAAGCTCTTCAATGAGGATCTCATCTCCATCGTCGATCTCCGCCTCGTTCCTTGGGGAAACGCTAAGCTCAAAGGCAACGGCACCTTTGATTGCCAGGTCTTTCTTATTGTGTTCCACTCTGTTTCAATTTAAACAAGCTTTTTTTAAATAAAAAAATTTTCAGTTGGGATTTTATTCAATTATTGAAAAGACAATGATATATTTGTTTATTTTTTGTTGCAGCATGGCCCTACTGAATGCTTGTTGAACACTGTGGAAGCTTGTGCAATTGATGCCTGGCCTAAACTGGTAGATTTTTCATATTTTCTCCATGTTTTAGTAGTTGATTTTGTCTCTAAGTTTAAAACTCTTTTCGGGTTGATTACAGATACATCCCAAACTATCATGTAAATTTTAAATTAGTCCCGAATTTTGAACTCCAAAATGTTGTAATTGAGTCCTTATATGAGTATGTATCGATAAGGTGTCAGCCTAGCCACATAGGTTAAATGTTAGCTCGGATTAACAAAAGAAATAGATATGTTTAAAATTTGATCCCTGTGTTTTAGAAATGCCCATATTAGAATTGAGGTGATATTTAATGTCGAAGGATCTGTATTTAAACTCTTTTGAAGTTTAGGACCAATTTAAAACTTGAGCCATAGTTTAAGGACGTCTAGTGCAATTATTTTTTTATGACAGAACATATGATGACTGGTATCTATGTTCCAACCTTATAAATATACAACATGGGTTATGTTAACTTCAAGCTTTTACGATGCAGAATGACCATTTCCCATTTATCTATTGCGTTGAGAATTTGGAATTGGAGCGCAAGCCCCTTGAATGGGAATCGTGCTTTAAGAAATTGGGATTGGAATCAAAGCCTGTTAATGATTGTTATAACAGTGGACTGGGGCAAAAAGTTAGTACCCTCTGCGCTACTATTTGACTATGTTCATTCATGTGATGCAATATGGATTATATTTGTTAGTCTTCTCCATAGAATGTTCTATCTAGAATATGTTTATTTTCACTTTTTACTAAACAATTGAATATCCTGGTGCATAAACTAGTACATTTTCGAACAACCTGAGATGTTTGCACTTAGTATCCCTTAAAGAAGTTTAATATGTAACCTCAACTTTGACTTGTAATCTTATGATACACTTGATTTGAGATTTATGGTGCACGAGGAAAGTGCTTCATCATGATCTCTGTACCCTTAATAATAGACATCCTCTATTCTTTTGTTCTCCAAATGATTTTAGCGAAGGGTATATGACATGTTGTCGTGTTTAGTAGCCCTTAAAAAAGTTTAACTCGTAACCACAACTTTGACTTGTAATTTTATGATACTCTTGATTTGAGATTTGTGGTGCACGAGGAAAGTGTTTCATCATGATATCAGTAGTTCAGTACCATTAATAATATACATCTTCAGTTCTTTTATTCTCCAAGACTTCAACTGGTTCTAGCGTAGGGGATATAACATGCTGTTATGGTATTTCCTACTTTGATTTGGAGCACCTGAAAAGAAACTTTTATGTAAAGAAAAATGTTTCTACTTTTCCTTTGTCAACTCTGCTAAAGTGCTGATTGTTATGTGATTTTGTGAAATCACTATTGGAACTGAAAAATCAGAAAGCCATAAATGGAGCTTCACTTGCTCGACTGAGTGAGAGTAGAATGAGAAAAAAGAAGAAGAAGAAGAAGCAGCACTGCTCGGCTTTATAATTATTTTCATCACTTATAAATTGCTTTAATTTATTAACTCTTGGATTATGGCTTTTATCACTGTGAATAGGGTAAGTATATAACTTCACAAGCACCTGTTATTTGTTGTGCACAAAACAATCACTGATAGAACTGGACATTCAGTGTTGTGTTCTTAGAAGATCATTCTAAGTTTTGGAGATTTACGTGCCTGTCAGCTTTTGTGATTTTTGTTGTTTAGTTATCCTTCATTGTTATTTGAAATACTGTCCTTGCATAGGTTGTTTATATTCCTTAGGGACAATAGATTATGATTTTAGGTCATTATGTCATTTTGATCCTTTCCTGCATGCTTAATTGAGTGGCTTAATAAGGAATTGCTATCTTTATGCAGCTTGATCTACAATATGCAGCCGAAACAAGTGCCCTTGAACCACCTCATACATATGTACCTTGGGTTGTTGTGGATGGGCAACCACTTTACGAGGTTTGTTTCCTTGACTATCAAATTGATTGATTATCCTAATTACTTGTTCATTACTCAAATGTGTGATTTTGATGAACATCGTTATTGATGGTTTTCATGATAAAAAGGATGTTACATCTGTGATCACATTACAGGACTATGAAAACTATATAAGCTATGTGTGCAAGGCTTATAAAGGTGCTAACATGCCCAAGGCTTGTAGTGGACTGACCTTCAATCAAATCTACAATAGAAAAACTATCCATCCAGTTTGCTATAAGGAGATACCACCATCAACATTGTCATCAAGAACAATATCAACTGTTATGTCATGGATACAGAAGATAGTAACTTCTATGTAATTGTTTCAGTTTTAAGGATGCATTTCAAACCTTGTTAATATAATTATATATCTATGTATTGACGGTTAACTGTTAAGCACTATGCTGAAGTTTATGCAAGTTGTGCTCAACTGCTTTTGCTAGTGTTTGAATCAGAATGTGGGCTTCGATAAATTGCATATATAATGAAAAATCTTATGAAAATTATGTTTGTTCTGCTGATGGAAGATAAATTTCAAAGGTCAAGCTGCTTCTCATCACTGGTAGGCATTATATGTATTTTCTTTTCAGTTTTTTATGGAGAGAAGTCCATGGTAAAATAATTTGCTTAGGTGAATTTCTGGGATCAGGATGTTGGAGTTATTCGCCGAATATTTGCATGGACGGCAATAGACAAGGGATGGTTACATTCAAATACAGGTTAAAATAAGTAACATCTTTGTCTGATACACATATATATATAGAGAGAGAGAGATCAAAATACAAAGCATATGAGGAGCATAACATAGGGAAAGTCACTTGGTCCAAGCATCCACAAACTCCACTTGACCTGCCATTAACTTATTCATCATATGTGATTGAGGTCTCCGAGTCATTGCTGACAAAAAGCTGAGGGACGTGAGCAATCTTAGGCCACTCTTCGCCAGTTTGTTTCATGCATCTTTTGCCTAATTTTGGACACCCTGTGATGCCCACTTGTTTGAGTGCAGCAAGCTGTTGCATCCCTTGGGGTAGAGACAACAGCTTCGGGCAATCTATAATCCCGAGCGTTTGAAGCGACATGAGATATCGGAACCACCTTGGTAATGTTGAGAGATTCTCTAACCCGATGATGTACAACTGCTGCAGAGTCTTGGCGGATCCTAGAAGGATCCATTGCGGAAGTGACACCACTTTCGGCAATCCTCGAATAAACAATTTCCGAAGGCTGCCAGCTTGTTCCCCTCCGAGTTCCAGCCCCATACAGAGATCAAGCTTCTCACAATCACTGATGACCAAAATCTGTAAAGCAGTCAGGTATTTCAAACCTGGTGGCAATGAAACCAAGTTTTTGCATTCATCAATGACCAATATCCGAAGGGCTGTTAATCCTTGCATGTCTTCAAACAAATATTTTAAGTTCCCACATGCATAAAATCTCAAGAACCTAAGAGAACTTAGGCACCCTATTCCACTCTCTTGAAAATTCGCCTGTTTTGTAGTTATACATAGTGTTTTAAGGCTAATCAGGTACCTTATATCTTTGGGCAGTGCTTCGATTCCCCTGCATCCGCCAAGAAGAAGTGTTTGCAAGCTCTGCAAATTGCAAATGGAATTTGGAAGCCTTTCTATGTTGCCATTGCCATATATGCTCAAATATCTCAAGTGCTTTAAATAACCTATGCTGTTCGGCAATTGCTCGAAACTGCTGTCGACCAAATGCAGCACCCTCAGATGTTTGGACCTTGAAATGTAATCTGCAATAAGGGATTCGCTACTGGCCTTCTGTTCTTCATTTGACGAGATAATCAGTGACCGTAGATGGTCCAAGTTATTTGGCAACGTGGAAGCACCTTGCCCTGACGCCTCTAACCACAAATGTCGAACATTTCTGGTCGAACAATGGTTGAATGAATTCACCTCATTTTGTACCACCGATAATGCAAGATCATGTACTAGATCATGCATCTTGAAGGTGGAATAAAAGACCCCTTCTTCAACTTGTTGGAAGAACGATCTTGACCATAACTCATGTATGTACCGGTTCCCAATATCTTCCGGCTCTTCATTTTCGTTGGAATATTGCAGAAACCCATTCCCCGTCCACAACAAGGTCAACTGCAAGCTATTGAATTCGAAGTCTTTCGGAAAAACCGAACAGAAAGCAAAACATTGCTTTAAATGCCAAGGCAAATGATCATAACTTAGTTTCAGAGCAGGCAAAATATCATTTTCCTTCTGTTCTAGCTTCCATATCTCACTATCTCTTACAAGCTCCCAATCATATTCCACCCTAGTTGAACAAAGCAAACTACCTAATGTCTTCACAGCCAAAGCAACCCCTTTGCATTTTCTGACAATTCCTTCCCCAATTCTTACAAGATTCTTGTGTTGCACCTCTTCACCTTCTTTGAAAGCAAGCCTAAGAAACAAAGACAATGAATTCTCATAAGAGAGATGATCTAAATCATACTGTGGAACTGTGCTTGTGATTGCAGCCACTTTGTGGGTACGAGTGGTGCAGATTATTTTGCACCCTTGGCCTCCGGTGGCTAGCAAATCCTTTAGCTCGATCCATTTTCTCTTGTCCTCGTTCCATACATCATCCAACACGATCAAAAACCTTTTACCTTTCAAACCGTCTCGTAAAACCTTATGCAATTCCTCCTTGTTCATGTCCTTGCACATCATAGTACCAGTTGCGGATTTAATGATCTTTATCATCAGTTGCTTGACATCAAAATCCTCTGTAACACATACCCAAATTCTCAACCAGAAATGAGTTTTCACTCTTTCATCATTAAACACTAGTTGAGCTAGAGCAGTTTTTCCGATACCGCCGATTCCAACTATGGCAAGGACGGGGATATCGTCCCCTTTGCCATCGCCATCAGTTGGATCCATTAAGAACGCCACCATGTTTTCTTTATCTTCATCGCGACCGATCACATCGGACGTCTTCACGAACGAGTAGGTTTCCCTCTGGCCATGGATGATGTTCTTAACACGATGATGTCTCTCGAGGAGATGAAACCTGGATTTATTGCTTTCGATCTCGTCCAACATGTCCTTCACCTTTTTGATCTTTCGTCCCATACGAAGACGAAAGGCCAACGAGTTCGAGCAGGACAAGAAACGGCTTACCTTTCTCCTACTGCTCCCACGTTCCATGACTTGCCGCCTCAGTGCTTCGATCTCAAACTCGTCCAACAAGTCTTCTACTCGGTAACACCCGTCTTTGAACTTCTGTAGCCAAAGGGTTATCTCCCTGTTATGGTTCTGCTGCTCTTCCGCATCCACCAGCACGGCTTTGATAGCCATTAACACGTCCCTGAGCTTTTCGAATTCATCTTGGACGTCCCAAAAACAGCCAATTTGTTGGAAAGCTGCACTGCTCAGTTTCGCCAATACATTCGCTGCTACTTCAGCTGCAAAAGCCTCGGCCATGGTTGAGTTGATGGAAAAACAAAGGAGGGTTATAGCAAATAGCTCTCACTGAAATCCAAAGCTTGATTGTTTGGTCTACAACGTCTGCTAATGCGTTTACAGCAAAATCCTCTGCCTTAAGTAGTCCTATGCATGTTGTAGTTTTTCCTGTGCCCCACAAAGAGAATCACATGGCATCCATCATTATAATACTAAAAATAGGTTAATATAGATTTTGGTATTTGACTTTCTTCAATATTAAATTTGGCAGCCATGCCAAAGGGGCCCAATGAGAATATGTTAACATGTATGTTCTAGTAAAAAAAAGGTTTAATTCGCTATTTAGCCCTTGAAGTGTATTTATTTTCTCATTTTGGTAATTAAATATTTTTTTTGACTTGAAAACATTTATTAAAATTAAATAAAATAATAAAAATAAAAATTATATATATTTTATTTCTCTCTCTCCCCCTCTCTCCTCTTCGTCTTCAAAAATCAAATGCTCTGTTTTCTCTTATCTGCAATTTTGCATATTAAATGCTATGCCATAATCATTGAAGATATATAATATGTTGATTAAACAGAAACCATGCTTATTTTAGTTGAGTTCTGATATCATTATCCACAAATTCTTCCCATATCTCAGAGCTGCAACTATATGATTCACACCAGTAAGGACTTCAACTATCTCATCATAACTGTAGCTTCTTTGGTTCCCTAAGAATAATTTGGGTTTATATTTATTGTAAGCAACTGCAAAGGCAACATTTTGAATTGAAACTGCAGCACTAACAGGATTTAGTTGAGCATAGGGATGAAACAGAGGCAAGGTCCAATCTGGTCATCCCTTATTCTCACCATAAAGCATCTCCCGTCAATGCTATCAAAGCTGAAGTTTTTGCTTGGGGTTTGTCAAGTATCAAAACCATAGAATCTTTTAAAAGTAAATATTTTCATTCATGTCTATTTACACGAGAATATTTGAAATCCTAAACATTGGTAAGTTTTTCTTTAGGGGGCTTTGTTATCAAGGGCTGATGCATTCAAGCTCCATTTGCAAGAGAAAGGTGCTGGTTGTTGGATCGAAATTGAAGAACTTTGAAGAAGATGAAGAAGAAAACATTTTTATAATATAACCTTTTTTTTTAAGGAAAAATATAACCACGTGTGACTTTTTAATCGGTGAAATTCTTTTTCTAACGTCCCTTAAAATATAGATTAAAAACTATAACAAATAAATACTTTCGGTACCAAATTGATTCAAAACGAAGTTTAGGTATCAAAATGAGAAAATATGTATACTTTAAGGGTCAAATTATGAATTAAGCCTAAAAAGATATAGGTACTTAAGTGGGCAAAAATACTCCGTTACCAAATTAAATATTGAAGTCGAACTTAGGTGCTCAATTGGAAAAAAAACTCAAGTATCAATTTGAATATTAACACCGAATTTAAGTACCAAACAATATATTAACCCTATTAAATATGATAAGTGCAAAAGAAATAAAAAGTTATTTATTCAAGATCTAGCCCTTGAACTATATCAATTTTTTTATTTTGGTATTTAAATTTTTTATTATCATGTTTTAGTATTAGAGGGAAATTTATAGAAATAAAATTATAATTTATTACCCAAATAATATAAATCCACTTTTGTTTACACATGATATTTTTTGAACGATAAAAAAAAAATTGGGTTTCCCAATTCCCAAAATTTCCATATTAAAAAAAAGGTAAAATTTTTAAAATAAAAAAAATTATGAAACATAAACACTCTTCAAATTTCAAAAATAAAAAATAAAATGATATTTAAAAAAATAAAAAATTTTAAAATTTAATGTTACCTAAATTGGACAAGACCAATTAGACTAAAAATTAGCTAGGATATTGATCTGGTAAGAGATAAAAAATTGATTGACTTGTCGATTTCTGGCCCAACTAGTCTAGTTCAATTTGTATAACATTAAATTTTAAGAATTTTAATATATTTAAAATATTTAAAATATTTTTTTATTTTTTTCATTTTTTCATTTTTTAAAAAATATAATTTTAAACTTTATGTTTTAAAAAAATGAAAAAAAAAGTTTTTAAAAAAAATTTAAGTACTTTTAAACGGTATGGACCAAATTGACAAAAAAAATATTGTAACTGTTTAGGGCTAAAAAAGTTTAAAATTTTTAAAAAATTGGTACAAATTAGTTGACCTGGGCTAAAAAACCATTTTAACTAACAGTTGAATCGATTTTTATAATTTTTTTTATAATTTATTTGCTTTAAACTAGCCGGGCTAATAGTTTTGGGTAGGGGTGTGCAAATTTCAGGTAAAATCGAATTAATTCGGTCGGGGTTGGTTAATAATTTTTTAGAAGTTCGGTTAACGGTTAATTCAGTTCGAAATCGGTGTTAACCGAATTAGCCGAATTTAATAAATAATATTATAATATATAAGTATTCGGTCGGTTCGATTCGGTTAATTTTTTGGAAATGTAAATTAACTAGTCGGTTAAGTCGGTTAATATTTTATATGTTTTATACTTGTTTTAACCAAAAATAAAAATATATATTTCGGTTAATTCGGTTAACCGACTGACTTAATCTAAAAAATATTTATAAATGTTTAGGGCTAAAAAAGTTTAAAAATTTAAAAAACTGGTTGACCTTTGAACTAATTTGTATTTTTAAAATATTATAATTTTAATAAAAATGGAAAATAAGAAAAACAAGTAAATTATATTGTAAGAATCAGATCATGAACGAAATATCAATTCAATTAGAATAAAATTTTAAAAAGATAAAAAATTATAATATTTTAGGTAATGGCACTTCAGCATACTTGAACTCACGTCATTCTATATTAACAACAATATCTATACTAATCGAGTTAAAGACTCAATCAGCATAAAATTTTCTTAAATACAAATTGCTTGAAGAATATAAGAAAGGCAAAACATAAATTATAGTAATATTTTAAAAATATTTGCTATAAGATCTATTGAGTGCTCTAGGACCCCCGAAGCCGCCCTAAATGTAAGAACCCAAAAACATGGGTTTTATACTTAGATAATAAATAAAATAATTAATTAGTAAAATGGGATATGTGTATATAATATATAAGAATTATATATTTTTATAATAAAATAAAGTGTTGTCAGTGTGTCAATCACCCAATTATGAGATATTCGTTTTAGATAAAAAAAATTACTTTTTTCAAGTAAAGCCGCCACATCGGCAACCAAGATAAAAAATATGAACATTTTTTAAATCATACAGTATTAAAAGAATAAAAAAATATTTTTTTCAAATGATGCTTTCAGACAAATTGGCGACAAATTAAAAAAAAAGGAACGCGGCGGGTGGGTATTTGTATCGTCCCTCGTCGTTGACTTCTTCTTTTATGTCTACATTTTCTCTATAATTATTAGTTTACGTAAAATTAAGATCACGCTATCTTAAAAATAGGTAAAAATATTTTTGTCTTAATAATAATAATATTGATGTTATTCGAGTTAAAATTTAATTATTTTATTAAAAATTATTAAACCTCGATTAAGAAAAATAGTTACTCTTAAACTAAAATTATTTTAAATGTTTAATTTTATTATTATTCCTAAATTGAATTTTTTTATCTTTTTAAAATTTTATTCTAATTGAATTGATATTTCGTTCATGATCTGATTCTTACAATATAATTTACTTGTTTTTCTTATTTTCCATTTTTATTAAAATTATAATATTTTAAAAATACAAATTAGTTCAAAGGTCAACCAGTTTTTTAAATTTTTAAACTTTTTTAGCCCTAAACATTTATAAATATTTTTTAGATTAAGTCAGTCGGTTAACCGAATTAACCGAAATATATATTTTTATTTTTGGTTAAAACAAGTATAAAACATATAAAATATTAACCGACTTAACCGACTAGTTAATTTACATTTCCAAAAAATTAACCGAATCGAACCGACCGAATACTTATATAAAAAACAAAAATTTTAGGTTGTCGACTTTAAAAAATGAAAATTGGGAGTCGCCACCAATCTTTTATTAATGTGTGATTGGGTCACCTAAAAATGACTTTGGTCTACAAATTTCAGAAAAACGGGTCCGGGAGTCGGTTACGTATGAGGAAGGATTAGCACCCTCATTACGCCCAAAAATTGGTACCTAGTTAATTAATTAATGTCTTAATGTCGAAAATTTGAAAATCGTAATCCTTAGAAAAAACTTAAGACGTTACGTATTAAGACTCTTATCATTTCAGAGAAATAAAATACCACACCCAATACGTTAGGGCACAACATTCTAATTTTCCCCAAAAATGAATTAGGGCAAAATACTAGTGCAATAAAGAATGTAAAATAATATCCATTTATTCAAGATGTAAGAAATCGCGGCCCAATACGTTAGGGCACAATTCCTCTAAAATCTCAAACCCGGAATATTTCATTTATTAATTTTTTTAAAAAATATTCATTTCGAGAAATCAATGCGTCACATCCAATACGTTAGGACACAACGTATTGAATTCCCAATAATGAGTTCTTTTTTTTTATTCAAGAGAAATCATCGATTGTTAGATTTTCAAAAAAATCGAAACCTAATACATTAGGGCTCAATTTCCTTGAGAAATCCTAAATACGAGTATTACCTCTATTTTGAAGCGTTTTATTTTAAAATTAAATAAGAGATAGGGTAATGTTATGTTGAATATGTGAATGAATGCCCCTTAAACAAATATCAATAATAAATACAACAGTTTCATAGAAATAATATGAATAAACAAATAAATAAATAAAATAATAACGTGTAAAATATCAAATAAATAGGCAAGATAATAATAAAAAAATGCAAACATAAATTGATAAGCGAATAAAAAATATATCTGTACACATAAAAAAATACATAAGTTTTAAACAATTAATATAATATAAAAATTAATTAAATAAATTAAACATGTGTATATAAAATATAAGTATGCGAAAATTTTAGTATAAAAAAATAAATACATGCTTAAATATACATATAAAAAAATAATAATTGCATATGAGAATTATAAAATAAAAATTAAAAGAATACAATTGCATTATCAAAAACATTGATTTTTAAAGAAAATATGAAAATGGACTAAATTGGATCGCGAGTAAAGATTCGGGGTAAATTCGTAATTAAATAAAGTCTGGATGACTTAATTGAACGCTCGAATTACATAGAGGGGCTGGAAGGGCAATTTTCCCTTCTCCTCTAAATGACACTGTTCAAATTATACCAAATTGAAATAAAAATAAATAAAAGGGTAAATTAAAAAAAACAAAAAAAACTTAATTACAAAATCATTAAAAGGCGAAAGGGCTAAATAAAATAAATAAATAAAATTCGCAGTGGTATCACCTTCTCCCTTTTTTAAAATCGTAAATAAGTAAAAAATAATCGAAAGAAAAAAATAGTAAGTCACCTTTAAAAAACTGTCAATCGTTCTCTTTTTTTATTCTCCCTTTTTTCTACTTTACAATGAAGGGAGAGACCTCTATTTATAGTTGAGTCTCCCCAAATCCAACGGTACAGATCAATTACATCAACGGCTGAGATTAAAGGGTATCTACAAATTAAATCTCTAAGATTACAAAATCATATCTTCTAAGATTGCATATCATATCTAAGATTATATATCATATCTAAGATTATATATTATATCTAAGATTGCATATCATATCTAAGATTGCATATCCCTAAATATTATGTTTCCATAAGCTTGTAGGACCTTCAACCTTTTTAAGTAATGGGCAATTCCGATCGGGCCAAATGATATTACTTTGGGTTTTTTTTTGTGAGCCCGGGCTAAAATTGGGTATTACAGGTAGTTTTAGACATTGTATAAAAAATGAACAGATATGATCAGAACTTATAATTAGATTATTCAAAAAAAATCTACTGCAATTGACTTTTCAAAAAAAAATCATAAGTACAAATAGATTTTTTATATATACAAATTAGTAAAAATCAACTCTTTCAGTTAATGTATTTACCAACAATTGGATCAACTTTCCAATTCTCATATACCAAATAGTTTATGCTCCGTTTCGGTCAAAATTTTGGTACATTTTGACCTGTTTCAATCAATATCGGTGTGTCCTTACAAAATGTTGATATTTTGATCTAGTTTTTAAATTTTTATCTTAACCGTTTTAATTTTTTATAATAATATTTAAAATTAAAAGCTATTAAATTAGATTAATGAACCTCAATAATAATTTTAACACTTATATTTACATGTAAATATATTTATATTTATGTAATTGAGATATATTTGTATGTATATATAATAGAATTTATTTTTTTGTCAAAATAATACATGATTTATTAAAAATTAAAAAATTAGATTATATATATGAAAAATATTTAAAAAAATATCAATAAATTTGAAACGATACAACGAAACATGTCGGTACCAATATGTATCAATATCAAAACAAAAACGATACGTGTACCAAGACAACATTAACTACCTTAATATAAAAAACAAAATTTTAACAAATTAAAATATAAAAAAAATTAGTGTCTTAATTTTCGTAATGAAATTCAAAATTAAATAATAAATTTTTCGAAAATCATATGCCTTACTTGGTTCATGAAACAAAAATATTTTGTCCTTAGATGGTGCCTTGAGCCACGTGCCACGCTCCATGTGTTAAAGGAAAAAGGGATAAGTTGTTGAATATTTTGTCCATATTAATCTTAGAATGGATCAATTTTTTTTTATTTGGCCTTTAAATTTGGATTTCGTTAAAGTATAATGGCATGACACTTTGAAATTATACCATATTATCGGTTGGAAATTTTAAAAATATATAATTTCTTTATTTTTATAATTTTTTATAAAAATGATAAAAAAAATTAATTTAATCCTTCAATAATTATAAAAATATAGGCTATTAAAATGGTAAAATTATATTTTTACTATCGTAAAAATATGCAATTTAATTCCGCCCCAAAAAATTGTCTATCTTCGCTCCTGATGACGTGACACTCTAAAAAAATTCCACATCATCAAACATTAACGCAATCCAAGTTTATGAACCAAATTAGAAAATATTGTAAAGTTTCTAACGAATGTGGACTAAAAAATTCAGAAACAAAATTGAGAAAATATCAAGAAGTAAATGTTGCATTATTCCAAATAAAAAAGATTACAAAACATGTCGATCGAGTCTTTATTTGATTGACATGGTCATTATTGTCAATGCAGGAAGACCTGAGTTTAAATGTGCTAAAGCGCATTATCCTCCTATTTATGGGTTAGGGAAGAACTATAGAACATTCTAGGCATTATGTTAAAAACAACGTATATCATCAGAACTTATAATAAAATTAATTAAAAAAATACAAAACATGATAGTGGATAAGTGCAAAGAGAAAGAAAAAAAATTAGGAGACAAAAAAGCTTACAAAACGGAAAGGAAAAATTAAAATATGGTCAATTAAATTGTTTGGTAATATTTTTTTATAAAAATAACTTTTTTTTGTTCTTATTTTATATTTGGACACATTTGTTTTTTTTTTTCTTTTTTTCCAGCTTTTTCGGGGACGGCGTTAGGACCCCTAAATTCCTCAATAGTTCTTTATAGAATAATAATTCATGTTTTGAAATTTCATAAATATGATATAGAATTTATCATTTCGTCCATAATTTTGGTCATATTATTAATTTAAATCTCATTTATGTTATTAGTTTAATATTTCTATTGTATTTTTAATTAATATTATTAAATAAATTAGTATCATATTGATTCGTGATACCAACTCAATTAACCACATTATACATAACTAAATTTTGTCGCACGAAAGAAAAATATAATGTTAAAATTATATTTATAAAATAAATAAAAAAAAGCTAATAATTGAGTTGTTGGAGAGATGGTAAAGTGCTTATGTGTGAACAATTGTCATTTTAGTTGTTTTATTTAAACATTTCATATAAAAATGATAGAAGATTAAAACATTATTGTATGAATATTTAATTCTTTATTAAAAGAGGAATTTTAAGTAATTTTTTAATTGAATTGGCGTCGAGTTGACTCGCGAAATCAACTAAGTAAATCGCTTTATATAAGTATAGATGCGCAGACGGTATGGGTGAAACAATTTGTGTAGTAGTATTGAAATGTATAAAAAAAATCAAAACAAATACTTTTTCAAAGTGGTAAGATTGAGAAGTTGTTGATAGTGGTGGTACGAGTTCAAATTTTTCATATGCAAAACTTTTATTAGTTCTCTTAAAAATATAAAATAGACGAAAATATCATCGTAATGATATAGCTTATTTTGAGATAAATCTCAAAAGTATACATGAATTTTGATCCAATGTGCAATATCCTACACAATTTATTTTGGTGCAATTTTATACATAAAATTTTAATTTTGATTCATTTTTCACATAACATTAACATCGTTTTTTATGTGACACTATTGATGACTTGACTTTATTAAACTAAAAAATGAACATGTAAATAATTTTATTTATTTTCAAATAAATTTAATTTATTTTCCCACTACTGTAATGCCAAAAAAATATGTATTTTTTTAGGCTTAATATATCATTTGATACCATACTTTGACTTTTTTTTCTAATGTGGTACCTATATTATTTTTTGGACCAATTCAGTACCTGCATTGACAAAAGTTATATATTTTGGTACCCAAGGTAACAATGCTAACTTTTTAGAATTCAAATTAGGTTTTAGAGTTGATTTCATGGAAGTTAATTGCTAATATTATTAGATTTGAATTTTTCATAGTTTTGTTAATAAAATAAATTAGTGTTAATAGTGGTTTAATTTTGCGTTTAATTTGTCAAATACAATATGATGGGTGTGATATAATTTCAGTTTTAGGGTTTATTTGATGAAATTAATTACTAATATTATTAGTTAATTATAAATTTTCATCAAATCAACTCTAAAACCTGAACTAAACACTAAAAAAGTAACATCGTTATCTTCAGGTACCAAGTTGTTTAACTTTTGTAAAATACAAGTACAACATTTAAAAAACATGTTAAACTTAGGTACTAAATTATGCATTAACCCTTTTTTTAATCTTCGTGAGAATAGTTTAAATTTATTCATTTATTTTTTAGTTTAATGAAATGTCACATTAACAATTTCCACGTAATATTGTAGAAATTTTTGAACTAATTAGAAAGCGTCATGTGTCAAGTAGAAGTTACCGTGGGTAAAACCAAAGTTATCATGGATGAAATGATGACATCATACTTATGTCATAATTATTTTATCTAATTAATTTAAATTAATTAAGAGATAAATATTAAAAATTTTATATTATCATTAATTAAAAGGTAAACTATACCTATGGTCACTTTTGTTTACCTCTGATTAAATTTCAGTCACTTGTGATTGAAATGTTACGTTTTAGTCACTTATGTCATGTTGTAACATTTCAACCATTAACAGTGTAACGATAAGCTGACATGGCATATTAAATCATCATTTCAAACAAAAATTTTAGGTTAAATTATACAATCAGTCCTCATATTTTTTCGTTTTGAGCAGTTTAATTTTTTTTATTTTATGTTATTTAAACTTTTCCTTTTTCTTTTCCATTCTCTTCTATTTCTCCCTCTGTTTTCTTGTTTTGAGCAATCGAAATGGAGAAGGTAAGAAAACAGAGAGAGAAGCAAAAGAGAATGGAAAGTAAAGGAAAAAAAAATAAAGTTTAGAGAACATGAAAAAAAATAAATTAAATTACTCAAAACAAAAAAAATATATGGGTACCAATTGTATAATTTAACCAAAATTTTTTGTTCGAAATGATGATTTAACATGCCATGTCAGCTTAACATTACACTGTTACAAGCAATTAATGACTCAGTGACTAAAATGTTACAACACGATAACGTAAGTGATTAAAACGTAACATTCCAAACATAAGTGACTAAAATGTAACTTAAGGTAAACAAAAGTGACCATGGGTGTAGTTTACCCCTAATTAAAATAGAATAATTAAAAGCTTATTTTATCTTTAATTAATTAAATTAATAAGAGATCAATAATAAATAAAAGTGTTTAAGTTATTGTAGAAGTTTACCCCTAATTAAAATAGAATAATTAAATGCTTATTTTATCTTTAATTAATTAAATTAATAAGAGATCAATAATAAATAAAAGTGTTTGAGTTATTGTAGAACTATCAAATGAAACAGTTAAATTTTGTAAGAACTCTCTTTTATTTATGTGATTGGACCAAATGGAGTAATTAAATTCTACAAGAACCCTATCTTATTCAAGCAATTGATAGCCATTCAACACATTCACAAGTTCAAAAAGCCCAGAAAGATCTCTATAGGATTCTCTGAAGTCGAAGAACTTGAAGAAATTTTGACGAACACTATAACTATTCTGAAGAAGAATCATCTTTTGATCCAATTCAATTGAGGAGAAGAAGACAAAAGTTGTCTTTGAAGAAAACCGCCTTTCGATCCAAATCAATTGAAGAAAGGAGGTTCGAACCTGTTTCAATAGCAAATCAACACGACACTTGCAACAATCCACAACCACCTTGGGTCAACGTCAAATTGGAGAGTTGAATCGAATGAGTTTTCTTTGTAGCAATTTTAAGAGATTGCAACATTTCTTTCAAATCATTAAAATTTGACTCCAAATTTTCAAATAAAATTTTCAACTCGAAATTTGTGTGTACAAACATAACGAAAAATAGTGCCACATAAATAACGGTGTTAGTAAAATGTGAAAATTGAATCAAAATTAAAATTACATGTATAGAATTGCACCAAATTAAAGTTAGTCTACAACATTACAAATTAAATCAAAATTCATATATAAATTTGAAATTTATCTAAACATGAAGGGATTAACTAATAATTTAACCAACTATAAGTTGGTCTCATTTAACTCAACTCCGTAAAGTAGAGATATAAATATATTTGATTAATTATGATATTAAAATTTTCATTAAAAATAAAGAGTTAAATCATTAGGATATCTAAGTGGAATTAATATTTTTATTATATATGGAAAAGTAGAGAATACAATAACATTTTAAAAATAATGAAAATTAAAAGCGGAGAACAACTGATAATAAAATATTAAGTAATTGTATAAAATAAATTGTCTCTCAAATTTATTAAAATCAAATAACAGTAAAACTATAGAATATCAAATAATAATGAAAATCGTACGTCTTTTTTTTTTTTATGGAAATAGAACCCTAAAATATGAATTTTCCTGCAATTCTTTAGATGTTATTTGAATGAAAATGTGTCGCGTATATTTATAGTGCTAAATATTAGTTTTAATTTTTACTGAAACATTAATTAAGTGATAATCAGTCTAAAATAATAAGCGTAATTTAATATGGACCCAAAATATAATTAAGTAATAATAACTATTACACTAAAAATAAAAATATTATTAATAAAATAATTATAATTATTAATAATTTGTTATGAACATAAAACTTATCTATTAATTTTGTATTCAAGATTTAATAGAAATATTATTACTAAAATAATTATTAGAATATTTAGAATAAGTTCATATTTATAGATTTAATTTTTATTAATTTTAACAAAATTGGTTTTAACTTATAATTATTACCATATTTATATATAAAAATTATATTTATTTAATTAAAACTTGTAACTAAACAGCTTTGGGTTTTATTATTTTTAATTTATCTAAATATATTCAATGATTTAGAGTTATAATTTTATTAATTAATAATGTATTATGTTATTTTTTATGTAGAACTTTCAAAAGATATGACCAAATTAAGTTGATATTAATTTAATATTATATTAACAAATATTAATTTTATTATTAAATAATACTAATAAATTATTTTTAATGTCAATTTAGTAATATAATTAACAATAAAGGTTATTCTCTTAAAAACAAATAAGTTTTTGCGTATCAGCTAATAATGTCCCTTTGGGCTTTTATAGGCTTAAATATGTTTGAAGATTGTTGCTTACGCCTTTTGGGCTTTATGTGTTTTTTTCCCTTTTTTGGGCTTTAAAACTAAAAAATATATACTTTTTAATATTTTTTTTCGTATTTTAATTTCTTACAAAATATAACTCGTTATTAAGTGAATTATCCCTCTCTTTTTTTTCTCCCAATATTCTATTTTTATATATTAGCATTAAAATTTTTATATTAAATATACAATTATATATGTAGATTATTAATTTTAACATTTAAGTTGATGTATTTTTTTTATCAATATAATATAATATTATCGAGTCATGTTATTCACAGCTTTGCTAAGGATGGCATTAATGTAATTCTTTTTATTTTTATTTTTAAAAATATTGCAAGTATTGAAATACAATAAAGAAATATCATTCGGTAATATTTCTAAAGGAGTTGTAAATTTTATCTACACTCTTATTTAGGATGGTAAAATCCGAACTATTCGGTGGATTTTAAATTAATCCATTTTAAATGAAATGATTTTTCTTTTTGAGACGATTTTTTTATCGATGATTGGTATTAAACAGTATATTTTATCTGCACTCTTATTTAAGATAGTAAAACCCGAATTATTCGATGGATTTTAAATTAATCTATTTTTAATGAAGTAATTTCCTTTTGAAAAGTGAATGGTTATTTTTTTATGAATGATTGGCGTTAAATAGATAAGTGTTTGTCATGCCCCACTTTTTATTTAAACTTATTGTTTTACCCTTATATATAATTATTAAAAATATAAATTTGTAAAAAGCATGTTACATATGATTATTAAAAGGATAAACTTGTGAATATGCATTATATATAACTATTAGGTAAAACACATTTTCAATACTCTTCATTTTAATATTGAGCAAATTGGTCACTCTAAAACAAATTAGAGTAATTTTATCCTTGTTAATTTCAAAAATGACCAACTAAGGACAATTAATCACGATAATTAATTTTTTTATCAATTGTACATGATTTTGATTGATATAATAACAAATTAAGTCATTACTGTTTGCATATCCCATCAAGTTGGTCCAATTCTAAAAATTGTCTAAAAATCTAAAAAATTCAAAAAGAATATATAAAAAAATTTTCTAATTTCAAAAAGATATATAAATAGACTAAATGCGTAAACATTGAAGGCTAAATTTGTTATTAGACCTAATAAAATTATGTAAAATTGATGAGAAATATTAGTGCTGCGATTAATTATTCTTAGATGCTGATTTTTGAAAAGAAATTAAATACATTAATTTTTTTTTCAAAAAGACCAATTTATTCAAAATTAAAATTGAGTTAAACCAGAAGTGTTTTCACATAAATATTAAAAGGGTAGAATCCAAGGCTCAAGCTCAAACCACAACACTTAAATCCTGAAAAGCAAACCACAGTCCTCAAAAATTAAAAACCTAAACTCTAAGGTGTTATT
This sequence comes from Gossypium hirsutum, assembly GCF_007990345.1. Taxonomy (NCBI): domain Eukaryota; kingdom Viridiplantae; phylum Streptophyta; class Magnoliopsida; order Malvales; family Malvaceae; genus Gossypium; species Gossypium hirsutum. Next base: position 50,346,821 of record NC_053439.1, on the reverse strand, counting down.
TGGTAAGCTAAAAGTTTAAGTAATTCATTCATAAATTTTATAAGAATTGAATTTATATTAGAAGATTATTTGGTAAATTAGTAAAATATAATTACTAAATATGATTATGTCGTTTTATAAAAGTAACTATCGATGTTGAAAATTTTATTTATTTATATCAATCTTATTAATATAATATTTTATATTATTGTTAATAATTTTGTATAAAAGTTAAATATGATCATTTGAATCTCATTTTTTAAAGATGATTTATTTTAATAACATAAAATCAATTTAATATTTTTTATGTTAAGTGATAAGTAGCTACCTACCTACTTATCTTATTCAAAACTTCTTTTTGTTGAAAAAAATATTTTTTAAAAAATTAAAATAATTATCAAACATATTTAAAATATCAAATGTTTAAAATTTAATGAAATGAAAATTTATAAAGATTTATCAAGTATACCCCAAAACCCTAAACCGCAAAACCTAAATATTAAAACCTAATGGAAATAAAAAAAATTAAGACTCCTAACTTATCATATTCACATGAATTTTTTTATGTTAAAAAATAATTTTAAAAAATCGATATCATACTTAAATATTAATTATTGTGACTAACTAATTATATTATAAAAATAAAAATAAAATAAAGTATTTGAATCAAACCCTAGATTTTGAGTGTAGTATAAAGTAAAAAACTAATTTTATGAGAAATATTTATATTTATTAGTGCATAAATTAAGATGTAATAGTAAGTTAATGAATATTAGAAAACCTCTTTAAAAAAAAAAAAGAACCTGGAAATTCAAGTGAAGAGTTGGTGAGGCTGAAACTGAAAGTGCAAACTGGAAAGTATGTACAAAGGGAGAGAGAGGCGCACGTGTGTATGAATGTCAAAGCAAATGCAAGTGTGAAACGTTGTAGTAGTAAAAGATTTGGCTAACAAATGTGTTGTGCGTCCTACTCTTTTCTCCCAACACACTTCGAAGAAATGTGCCTTGGCTTAGAGTGTTATGATAATATAAACAAAAGTTAACCCAACAAAACACTCATGGTAAAGAAAAACCATAAAAAATGCAGACATGGTTGGAGCTAATTACCGGGTCAATAAAGGAACATAAACCCATTTGCACCCATTTATACGTACTGGTTCTTTTGGCACCGATGGCCGTCCAGTGGTTGCAAAGTAATTCAATATCCTAGAGGTTTTAGGGTTGCAACCACCGTGAGCATTTCAGTGCAACAACATGCACTCTCACTTCACAGCAGCCACTTCAAGCGCTGCTCCTAAGCACTCTCTTAGAAAGATTAAAATTATATTTCCATCTAAATTTGGTTCATGGGGATATTGATCCAGTTTTAAGAAAGAACCGCCACATATCACATTTATATCAAATATTGAAAGCAAAATATATATATAAAATAATCATTGAAGAATCTATAAGCTAGTAGTGGTAGTAGCAGTACCAAGATTACTCGCAGTTCCTCCGCTAACCCCACCATAATCAACCGCTTGAGTGGCAGCCACCGCCGACACATTGATCCCTACAGCGCTAGTTGTAACAGAAGTCCTTTTTCGCTTCTTTTTCTCATTAGGTATCCCTCTAGCTCTAGCCTGTCCTTCCCTCACTTCCCTCAAATAAATCCTCACAGCCCTTGCCGCAAACGGGTTTGATTCCGGTCGTCCCCCGCTCTCTTCGTAAGCAGCTCTCAGCCGTCCGATCAGCGCGTCGAGGCTACCCCACGCTTGCTTGAGTGGACAAGAGCAAGGACCAGGCGGGTTCGGGTGTCCGAAATAAGGACAACCCGTCATGTGAACCTTGGTTTTCCCGAACTGGTCGAGGTACTTCAAGAACTCGATCACGTGTGCTCCGCTGCAACGAGCCAGAGTCAATGGCGGCTTATGGTTCTTCAAGTACTGCAAGAACGTGTTCCAGTCTCGACGCTTTTGTGACTCGTAACGACTCGGTGCTGCTGGGGAAGTAGAAGACGACGGCGACTCACCAACTCCTTGCTGGATACCCTTGGACGGTGGTGCTGAAACTGTAACTGATACTGGATCCTCCTTGATGGTATTCGGGTCCGTTGCAGAATCCATTGACTTAAAAAAAAAAACTACTATAGGGCTTCGCACTTTTGATGATAATTGACTGTCACTAATTTTCCATCAAATCGTCGTTTTCTTTTCTATATAAATATATACTATCAATCAATCAATCACTAACAATTCATAAACTCTTTGCTCTAGCTGCTTCTCTTTTTTACTAGGGTTCATTGAAAAAACTGCAGGGATCCAAAGATTGGCTTTTAAAAAAAATTCAGAGATGGTTTTGAATGAATATCAAAACGAAGAAGAAATTTGAAGTGAGAAAGTGTGAAAGAGAGAAAAAAAAAAAAACTAAATGATGAGACGTCCAAAAGGTAATTCTTACCACTACTAGTATTTTCTATAACCAATAATTTTTAATTCAACTTTAAAAAAAAAATGAATACAGCCAAATTAAAATTTTGTACTCGTATTAATAATAATATATTTTAAATTATAAAAAGGAATAATTTCACCCCAAACCCTCAATCTATGACCCAATTATAAATTTATCCATAAACTTCAAAATGTGTAAGCATTAACATGGTATCAATCAAACTCTTCCATTCAATTAACATCGACTAGTACGTTAAACTTAGATATGATGTGTTAAAAAGCAGGTAGTTAAATGTTGGGAGGGTTATTTTATTTTGTTAACACGGTATTTTAAATATATTCTACATCATATTTTAACTGATGTTTAAAGCTCGAGTTGAAAGGAATATTTGATTAATACAATGTTGATATTTTAGGTACTAAATTAAAAACATTTAAAAATTTAGCAGTTAATTTAAAATATGAACGTTTTGTAGTGTGTGTGTGTATATATTTCTTATAGATCACATGGTGGCCCCAGTGAAGCTGAAAATGTGACATGTTCACCTCCCCGGCGGCCCCTCCACGCTCGCCTTCCTTGTATATTCACCATCAATCCTCACTCGCCAATCACTCGCGTAGGTTTCACCTCCTGTTGTCCCCATTCCAGCAAAGGCTAAAAGTGAAAGGCTTACGGGCAAGTAAAAAAGAACTATCGGAAATTTGAGCTTGGAGTTATATTTATATTATCTTTTATGTCTTTAAAATTGTATATTTAAATTTCTTATATAATATATGGATATTACGCAATTACTGATAAATATTTAAATAGTTCCCGAAATCATTTACTAATGGTTCAACTTAGCATTAAGTTTTGGATGATGTAATTAAAATTTTTAAAATATATTTAAAAAATTTTAATTTTTGAAAAACTTAATGGAAATTTCGAAATTTTTAAGGGTGTAATTAAAACTTTCAAAAACTTAAAAATAATTAATAAGAATTTTTAAAATTTTTGAAATATCTAATTAAAATTTTCAAAACTTTTAAATCTCTTATTTTTGGGTTTGAGATTTTTTATATTCATAATTACATTGAGCTTCGAATGTAGTTAGAATCGAGTCGCAAGGGTGAATATAAGGGATTGACAATAATTTAACCTCATGACAAAATTACTTTTAAATCCTTTTAAAAATTATAAATTAATATGATAATAAATTTATCTTTTAATATTTCCTTAAAATTATAACTACGGGTTGGACTTTTAAATAGAAAAAAAAAGTTCTCCCAAAATTTTTATTTCATCTACGAAATTAAATTCAAAATTTATTAGGAGTGAAATGGGATTTACTTGCATACTAACGATGTAGTTAATTTAAGTATAAATTATGTCTACAAGGAGAGTGATGTGGTATCACCAAGGAGACTGGATTATGGGTTTTAATCACTCTTTGAGGATGTGTTCGGTTTGAGTTGTGGGGTATCTTAGATGGTTTGACCTTTCTACAATACCGAGGTTTGAATAGGATATTGATTCAAACTGATAGTCTTGAAGTAGTTCATGGTTTACAGAGGAGTATTTCAGCTAATCCGGACTCAGTACTAGTTAGGTAGATTTAACAGCGGCTATAAAATATTGAGCATTGGGTTATTAGACATATTTCAAGGGAGGCCAATTTAGTAGTAAATTAGATTGCCAATATGATATCTATTGATTTGGTGGGAGTTAATGTTTTATATCTATTAGAAGCTCTTGAGAATAATAAAACTAGTGGTGCTTTTAACTTTGTCAGTTTAGTTTTTTATAAAAAAGACAAATTTTGTAGGAGAAGCAGAGGTAGAATGCAGGTTAAGGGTGGGTTTGGATGCGCGATTGGGTGCGGTACGGTGCGTTTAACTTACTTTTTGTCTTACGCTACAGTATCGTTACAATATTTAATCTCACTGCCACCGCTGTTTTTACACTAACATCAGATAAACGCACCGCACGTATTAGCCAAAAAGCAAGCAGCGGCAGTGTGAGGATGAAAAAGGAGTGAGCTGAGCCCGACGCAAAGGCAATAATGCTATACCATATCAGGGAAGCCTTGCTTTGCTACGACATTCCAATATAAGTCCTCTCACACTCGCTTTGATTGACAGATTTCACTCCATCATGGAATTTCATGGTGCCTGCAGTCTGTCTCTCTCTCTCTCACACACCCAAAAATATGAATAATCATTTACTTACGTACTTTATAATAATTATTAGCGGTAAGACATAGTTCTCCTTCCTTAGCCTCGAAAATTGAGATGAACAGTAAAATATTTCATATTTTCAGAAAAATAAATATTATTTGATATTTAAATTTGATTTTTTAATGTGATGGTTGTTTTTTTTCAGGAAATGTAATTATATTTAGTAAAAAATATTTGTTGGTATTTAAATATAATTGTGTTAATATTTTAATATTTAATTTGAATTTTAAGATCAATTTAATGAAAATTAATTAATAATGTCATTATTAATAGAATAAATTTAAGTAAAAGCATTCCGAAAGCCACCGTGTTTGGAGGTAGATTGCGTTTCGGCCCTTTTATTGAAAAATGGGTAAATTAACCCATCCGTTAAATTTTATCTGTTAAATGATAAAGTGGAACGTTAAATTCATGTTGAAAAAAAAAATTTATTGGTAAACTATAAAAATGGTCACCCAACAATGCCTTTTGTTCCATTTTGGTCACCTAACTATTAATTTTTTATTTATTTACTATTTTTTCTAAATTAAAAATTTTAGTCACTTCGAGCTGATGTGGCCTTTTTTTATTGATCTAGTAACAAAATTAGCCCTCTAATGTTTATAAATTCTATCAATTTGATCCTAAATATAAAAAAATCAACAAATTTAGTCCTCAATGTTTACAAAACTTACCATTTTAGTTCTAATTTTAAAATTTTTAATAAATTTGGCCTTCAAAATTTACAAAATCTTTCAATTATTCCTAACTCTAAAAATAAAAAAATATTTTTAAAATAAATTCATTTTTAGCTCTTTATAACCTATCGACTAACCCGTGTAATATATTAAAAGTAAGAAAAAAAAGTACCCTCTTCCAAGTCACTTGCAACAATTTTTTTTACTATAATTTAAGCTTCACACTAGATCAAACCAATTGATTTAGAACATATTTGCAATAATTGGTTGCATACTACTCGAACAAATAATATTTGTAATGTCTTTATTTCTTTTGGATCTTAATTCTTCTTGTGTTTTATCCTAACTTTTTAGAGTTCTTTTGCAAGTGACTTGAAAGACAATACTTTTTAAAAAAAAATATCTCACATGGGTTAGCTGATGGGTTATAAAGGACTAAAAAGTACTTTTTAAAAAATATTTTTTTAATTTTTAGAGTTAAGGCTAAATTCAAAAATATTGTAAATATTGAGGGCCAATTTTTTTTTGATTTTTTAGAAATAGAACTAAAATGACAAATTTTGAACATTGAGGGATAAATTTGTTGAATTTTTTATATTTAGGATCAAATTAATAGAACATGTAAACATTAAAGGGCTAATTTTGTTAATAGACCAATAAAAAAAAGCCCACATCAACTTAGAGTGACTAAAATATTTAATTTTGAAAAGTTTAGTAACTAAATCGAAAAAATTAATAGTTGGGTGACCAAAATAGAACAAAAAGGCATAGTTAGATGACCATTTTTATAGTTTACCCATAAATAAAATAATTTTCAGAACCTAACGTTCCTCATCATCATTTAATAGAGAAAATTTAACAGATAAGCTAATTTGCACGTTTCAAAATATATAAAGACTAATTTGCTCATTTTTTCAATAGTGGGGTTAAAATGCAACCTGTCCCTAAGTACATGGATTCCCCTAGTACTTTTACCAATAAATTTAATATTAATTATGTATTTATGTAATAAAAAATGATTGTAATTCTTATTAATTAATTATGAATTTTTACAAATTAATTCTAAAAAATAAAAAATTTCAAAATGTAACTCTCTTCAATCTGCCATTGGATGTGTGCAATACTTGATTTTATTTTGGGATTATATGATGGTATCGGAGAAAGGGTGGGTCCAATATAATAATGTTTTGCAAATACTTTATTCAATGTTGCTGTGATTATTATTATTATTATTTATTGGTTTTATGGGCCCCAACGGATAAATACCTGAGACGTGTGCAGTGGGATTCTAAATGTCAGTGTAAACCACAAAAGTTGATAAAGAAAAAGTTATTGTGTGTGTGGAGAATAGACCGAAGGGAAAAACCGGCGGGTCATGTAGTTGGACAAATTTTGAGATCTAATTTTATTTTTTAAAACTATTTAATCTTAACATTCTTAATAATTTTAGATAATTTTTTTCAAACCTCTTATGTCGATTAAGATGGTATCATATAACACGATATTTAATTGATAAAAAGTAAATATGTTAAGTTGATAAATTTTAATAATTACGGGTTAAATTACGATTTTTAAGGCATTGGGTAATAAATAAACGAATTTTATGTTTATTTTTATGTTGTTGTTCATTGGTTTAAATTAAGTGAATATGCTCTTAAACATGTTTATGTACATATAATTAAACATATTCATTGAACACTGCTCATGAATGATAAACAAATATAAAATAATCAAACATAAATATTAATAATCATAGGCTAATATGTCCAAAAATCCCTTAAGAGAATGCGGAAAAAAAATCAATTAAGCACGTATATTAAATTCGCATTAATTAAACTCCTGTCAGTAACAAACGAAAATCAATTGAGCCCCTCTGTTAATGGTTTCTGTCATTGATCATATTGACCGTTAAAATTAATTAACAAACCAATCAAATAGTAACATGTGCCAGCTTCTGATTTAATCTAATATTTTCCCATAAAATGATTAAAAAACGTAAAAACATATAAATATTATAAATGTTATTGTAACACCCCAAAATATATAGGATTAAAAGTAATAATTAACCAAGAAATGAGTCTTCGTTTTAATGGTTAGAGATCTTAGGTTTAATCTACTCCATTCCCAATTTTTCTCTTTTAATTTTTCAGCAAACTAGAATGAAAATTCCCCTAGAATATATATGAAATGAAGTAAAAATATATTAAGAGTTGGTAGCAACCCAAAATGATTAAGCTTTTGCACTTTCTCCCTTACTTCCTAGATTCAAATCACGCCAATCTCATCCCCAATTTTTATTTATTTATTTATTATTTTTGGTAAAAAGGGCATTTTAGCATTCAGTCCCTCAAAATTTGAAAACCCTAGGTAATTAATCTCCTCTCAAAGTCAAATTTGAACTGTGGGCTTTCTTTTTTTTCTTTTTTCTTTTTTCCAATTGAACTAAAATTTTACTTTATTTTCCCTATTCTTCCCCTTTCCTTTTCATATTCTCCTTTGCAAATATTTTTCTTTCATAGGTGAAAATTTTATTTTTATCCCGAATCTAAAATCAATCTCCGTTCAACTGTTCTTACCGGTTTAGAGTAATGCTGTCAAATCTCATATCTAGCGTTGCCAAGAATCGATAAGAACATTCCAATTCTGACATTTAGATCTCAAAATGCCTGTAGAATTTATGTTCACATTAATTTCAATACCGATTAAATGATCTTTTACTAATCTTATCGATATCTCTCGAAATCTTGACTATTCCTTAAAACCATTATTAATTCATGCATTTTTTTGGTTGAAAGACTCATTGTAGGTGTCCCGGATCAGATTTGTTCATGAGGATCATCGTTTGAGACCCCGGTGACAGGTGTGTGTTCTTTTATAGGTAATCGGGGCAAAATCGAGCCTAGAATAGGGCCACATGGGCGTGTGAGCCACCCGTGTGGACCAAACGACTCCCTCACACGTCCATGTCCACCTTAAAACCCCAGGAGTTCGAATCGCACACGGCCTAAAACCTCTCCACACGATCGTGTACCCCATCCACATGGTCCAGGGCTTCCCACACGGTTCGGCCACACAGCCGTGTGTTCCCTTTAATATTTAAAATCTTTAAGATAAGAAAGAAAACATTAGATTTGAAATATTAAAAATTTGTACTAGTTGATACAGATTGATACGCATTAGTCCAAGCCGATATTAGTTAAAACACACTAAAATCTTAATTAAAACGATATTAGTTAAAGACCTGAATGATACGTATATTACGATGTAATGCCACTACCATGAAATACACAATCATGATTGTATGATTGTTTTAAGACTAATCACTTTATAGTTTCTCTTTGTTGGATATTAACATTATATTGCGGAGAATTAATTTTTTGGTCCTAAACTTTTTTTTAGTTTATATTAGTTCGAAATTTGACAGCTATTTTCATTTTGATCTCTAAATTTAAACTTTCTTAAGGTATAACGACACGACACTTTAAGATTTTACATAAATTTTTAAAAATTTTAAAGTGATGTTATGCCCAAATCATCACATCGTAATTAGATCCGAATTCAATGATCGAATTAAAAAAATCATCAAAATCTACCAACTAAATATTAACCCTTAATTTAAATAAGATGAGAAAAAAAAAAGAGAAAATCTTACAATGATGAAAGGCAATCTTCTTGAAAATATTTTTAAAATGCTATGCATATAGCATAAAAAGAAAGCAACAAGGACCTTCCTTTTTCTTTTAGAAAACAATTAGACCCTAAATTCAAGACAAAAGGAGATGTCAACTTCACGAGTAACCCAACACTACAAACAAACCCCCTCTCTTTTTTCCCCAAATATTTATATTTATATTTATACATTCCATAATAAAAAATTCTTTAAAATTCTTTAAATTTAATCTTAATCCAAGCCGTAACAGTTAGATTTGTTAAGCTAAATTCTGCTATTAGTCCCGTGAGTTATACATTAGTTATTCTTGTTCGATTTAATCATTTTTAATCTTTATATTTTTCGAATTTTATAATTTCAGTCCGAACTCAAATAATAGTAATTAAATCTATTAATTAAAATAATATAGTTTTTTTCATAAGTATTAATATGCTTTTCGTATAAGATTTTAAAAATAATAAAATACGATAAATCAAAATATAAAAGTAAATTAACAAGTTACGTGTGACCAACACCAATCATTCAATATTTTCATCAATCCCTGAAGCAACCAAAGCTTAGGTGAGAATAAAAAGGCCCACATCTTTACAATTTCTCCCTAAATCCCAATCATATGATATTATATAAGTGAACATTTTAAAATTATCATTTTATTTCCTTGCTTGGACCTTTTGTCAATATATAATTTTTTATTGAAATTTTGCATGTTAGTTCTATCCTTTGTTATTATCTAAGTGCGAAGGAAAAAATATTGTAGGAGGTTGAAATTAAATTTTAATTTCTACAATAATAAAAATGTAATTTTATTATTTAAATAGTCTATATTTTTATGATTTTTAAAGAATTAAATTTAAATTTTATATTTCAGTGGACAAAGTACAACTTTATCTTTACTAATTTAAAATTTTAAAATTTTAAAATAATGTAAATAAAGAAATTTTCATTTTAAGAGGCCTGCCCCTGACTACACCCCTAATTATTATGATATAATAACATATCTATTTGCATGCTAACATTATTGAATATTTATTCCTCTGATGAAAGCCAAATTTGAAATATCATTGAGGGTTCTTTAGTATTATTCTTGAAAAAATATAGTTTAGAAAAAAAAAATTAGAATATGTATAGTTAGGGATTGAAATGTCAACAAGAGTGTGTTTAATATAAGAAATATTATTTTTGGAGTTTAAAAAATTCACAAGTAGTCTTGATTTGAATAGAGCGAAAGTTATTGTCAGGCACCTGTTTGACATGGGTTTAAACCGTATTACATTTATCTCTTGTTTCCAATATTATATAAAAAAATTTCACGAGTCAAATGAGTAACATGTATCCTTTTGGGTGTAACAAAATAAAATAAAAATTGTATGTTTAAAAAAAAAAAAACTAAGCATGTGACATGGTTTGAACTTTGTTTGTGGAACTAAAGTTATCCATTCCTCGTTGATTAAATACTAATCCATAATATCAATAAAAAATTTAAAAAAAGCCAACTTAGCGAAAAGCACAAATTTCTTTTTAAATTTAACTAAATATGATTCTCTCGCTTCTAGTTGGGTTGATTATTTATTTGTGTCAAATTATGGCATACAAATTTGAAGGCTAAAATATACTCTAATCCTACTTTTAGTTTCAGAAATTCAGACTCTCTACTTTTTGAATTTCAAATTTCAAATCCAATTGTTAACAGTGTTAAAATTCTTTTGTTAAATTTACTGATGTGATATTTTAAAATTAAAAAAATCACTTGGTGAGTATGTAATAATAAAAATAACATTAAAAATGTTTATGTGGATTTTTTTTCTCTTAAAAGTATTCAATCGAACTCGTCACGATAAAATAATTTTCTTTGTTGGAATATTATCCTAAGAAAAATTATCGTTAACAATTTTATTGAAATGGTTAAAAATATTAAATATTTAGACTAACTAATGACATTGTAAAAGTAGAAAGATAAAATTATATAAAAAAATAAAGCATATAGATTAAATCTCAAGTTTTTGCATGGTATAAGGCTAAAACTGAAGTTTGGTCATTGTCTTATGATGTAAAAAAAAATGCAGCAAGGCAAACCTAAAAGAAATAGAAAGCTAGTATCCGTCTTTAAGACCCTTAGGGCATTCAAATTATATATAACCACGTAATATTTTAATTGAAAAATTAATGATATTAACCGTTTGGACTAATTAATAACAGTATAAAAATATAGGGACCAAATTACGTTAGAAATTAAAGTGTACCAATTAAACCTCGAATTTAAGCATCATAGAAGGACCAAAATTGAAATTTAAATATTTTTCTAAAACTGCAAAAAAAGGGTAAGATGTTTGCAAACCTAAAACAAATAGGAAATCAAATGTCAGTTTTTAAGACTCTTAGGGTATTCAGAGTATAGATAACAATGAAATGTTTTAACCGAAAAGTAAAAAATATTAACCATTTGGACTAATTAATAACATTATAAAAATATAGGGACCAATTTATATTAAAAATTAAAATATAAAGATTAAATCTTAAATTCAAACATATAAAAGGGACCAAATTTGAAATTTAATAATTTTTATATGAAAAAAAAGAGAAAAAGGGTGCATGGTTTGGGTGTGCCATGTGTAAGTACAAGGAAACAATATAAAAAGTTAGGGATCAAAGTGTATAAATTCAAATATAAAGATTAATTAAGTCTTAACTGTAAGCATAGTAGAGGGACCAAAAATTATATTTAACCATTTTCATATAAAACAAAAATAAATATTCAAAAAGGACGTTTTCAATTATTTAGTAATATTTTTATTGTAAAAAAAGAAAGCAACTTTTGATCTCAAAAGTTGTGCAAGAGTAAGAAAATAACCAAAATGCTATATTCATGGAATTTAGTTTTAGAAACTTATTTTAGCTAATATTTTCAAAATTTAATGGAGTAAGAAAAGGGTATTTTTCATATTAATTTCTTTGAAATTTTAAAAATTAAAATCTGGTCCTTGGGGGTCACAAAGTTGAAGTGAAAAAAATAAAGAATAGAAGTAGCATGAGTGATGCATGATCTTTGTTCAAAGCATTGATGTTTGCTCATTAATTATTATGAACTGAGTTCATAATATCTTAGTTTGATTCGGTTGGATTTTTTTGATATTTTAAAATTATTTATGATAATTCGGATCGATTTGATTTTTTAATTTTTTATATATTAATTTTAAATTTTAGTTTTTGAAATTTTATTTTGATAAAATTGATTTCCTTTTAGGGTTTTTGGGCATTATTTACATTATTCGATAAAGTTTTGATATTCTTTAATTAAAATTTTTGAGTAAGTAAAACATCAATAATTTTTATATATTATTTTTTAAATATAAAATATTTTTTGTATTAGAAAAAATTAATTCGAATTATCAACCAAAGCTATTCAAAATATCATAGTTGTAATTAATTTTGAATCTCTAGATTTTTTTCCCTACCCTACCTTTCACCTTTGTTTTATTTAGTATCCTTACCTACCATTCCCTTTCTAATGTAGGGTCTATTGTGTGATGTTGACCCAAATGTGGTGAAAGCTTTGCAATGTCTAGCTTTTTTGGATAAACCTTTTTTTGGCACACAATAAAACCAAAACCCTACTATTTTGACTCTCATATATATATTTTTCTAGGTATTTATCAGAGCGAGTTTAGTAATTAATTTTTTACATTCTGTAGGTTCATTAAGTAGTAGATGTTGGCCATGAGTTTTAAAATTATTTCATGGTCAGGGCTATGATTAAACCCTCGACCACTAGTTAAGATAAAAAAGACTTTTTACCATCTCATCTAACTCGTGGTCATTTTGACTCCCATTTTAACAATTGATTAATTTATTTCAATTTTAGGATTATGAATAAAAAGCAACTTATGGGAGATTTGGATTTGTGATTTCATTTTGAACATATGAAAATTAAAATTTTAATTTATCTGTTTTACCTTAACATAATTTGATTATTGTATTTTGTGAAAATTAAATCGTTAATTTTTATTATTTTAATATATAAATTGTTGAATTATTGATTTTTTTAATTTTTTGTATATAAATTGTTGGATGGTTGGTTTTTAAATATGCAATTTAACAAGGTTTAACAATGTTATTAATTTTCATGAAGTACATTAAAGTAATTAAAAATTGCTCGAGTTTTATAAGTTAAAAGGGAGTGAAAACAAGGCCTCAATCAAAATTTAATTATCAATAAATTTTGGTATACCCACGATGTGAATAAAATATTTATCTAATAAAATTATTAAAAAATTATATAAATACTAAATATGTCTTCAGTTGAGACAATAAAATTTCTTAATGTGCATTTTTTAGATTTTATATGAAAATATCAAAAGATAAAAAATACCCTTAAAATAATATTTATTCTTTTGTGAAAATAAGAAATTTTTGGTAAGATCCAGTTGAGGGCTACACTGATTCAGACAAAACTTTACATATTAGTATAGACAAATAAAATGATGTTAACAACCTTTTAGCCCAATAGCAAGAGCGTTATGTTGTAGGTACGAGAGCTTGAATTTAATCTCAAATAACCTCATTCTCCTCCCTCAACTATAAAAGAAAATTGGATGATTATTTTATTTTTTTCTTAACAAAAAAAAAAAAGAAAGAAGAAGCCGAGATTTAAATTGAAATGCAAATACAAAAATCCAAATTTAAAATTTATTAAATATCATTTTATTAAAATTGATTATATCAAGTAATTAAATAAAAATTAATTGGATAAGTTTATTTATTTATTTATTTTTGAAAGGATGGATAAGTTATATTTAATAGTAGCTACTTAGCTAAGAAGAAAAGGCATATCTTAATAGATTGAAATTTGAATAAAGTTTGTTTTTTCTCCTTCGATTGTGCGATAACGGCCCCACACTTGCGTGGCCGTAAGTGTAAGGCCCTATAATTTAATTTTGAACCGTCCTTTGCTGGGCCTACCAAACCCCACCAATATCAATTTTTCTTATCTATTAGAATGATGAAATCCTATATATATATATTAATTTGAATAGTCCTTATTTGTATTTTTTTTTTTAAGAATTTGAATACCAGAGATTAGGTGTGTTGATTAACTCTAATTCGAAAAATCGATTTAATTGATTTCATTATAATTTAATGATAAATAATCTACAATTCAAATTTGAAATGACTTGAATAAGTAATTTAAAATAATTTGAACCCGAAGCAATTAAAATTAAAAAATTTACTCGAACCTGAAAAATTGTAAACATGAGTTAATTTAATCCAAATTAATTTGATCCAAAACTAACTCAATTTGCACAATTTACATGTATGCAATGGATTAATCTAAAGAAGATTTTAGATTTTAGTTCTGAAAAAAAATATAAGGTTAATTGCACCAAATATTCCCAAACTATGGGCCAGACTTTAAATTGAACTCTAAATTTCAGAACGTTCCAATTGAATCCTCTTCATGTATAGTTTCAATCAGATTGTTCCGCCAATTTATTCTAAAAAGAAATCACATCAAATTTAACATGCACAATTTATATGTATGCAATGGATTAGTCTAAAGAAGGTTTTAGATTTTAGTTCTGAAAAAAAATAAGATTAATTGCACCAAATGTTCCCAAACTTTAAATATCAAAATGTTCGAATTGAATTCTCTTACTAATGCATAGTTTCAATCAGGTCCTTTCCCAATTTAACTGCAATAGTTGACGTTAGATGTCAAATTAGATGTAACATGTTTAAAAATAGTTATTAATCCATATGTATCTTAAAAAGAAACCACATTAGATTCAAAATGTCATTTAACGTGGACATTAACGTCATTGAAATGATGCATTAATTTGAGGATTGAATTAAAATGCTTTGAAGTTTAGTAATCAATTTAAAATTTAACCTGTAATTTGAGGACATCTAATGAAATTATAACCCAAATTACAAAGAATAAAGGCAAACGATTGTCTAACAACTGACAAACTATCCTAGAAAAAAATCTAAAAAAAAAACAACCCTCTAGCTTCCCATGAGCTCAAAAGAAATTCAGCATAATCTAACTATAAGTAATTTTATAAAAGATTTAGTAAATTATATTAAAAAATTCAGTAGTTTACTGAAAACATTATCATAGTATAACTAATTCAGTAACTTTAAACAGCTCACACTAACACTCCCCCATCCAAGTTATTTATGTTAAAACATGCAGTTCGTCTTTATATTTTAGCAAAGTTATAAGGATCTAGTTCATATGCTTAAAAATTATATTATACTATATATATTTTTGGTGAAAATATTATATTATATTTTAGATTTAAAAATCCTAATTCAATCATTGATCATTGAACTTTTCTGCCAATGGCATGTTTACTAATATGTTAAATTGACAAAATTTTGAAACATGCCAAGTAGACATTTATGTCATGACATTTACTTATTGGACGATTGAACTAGGATTTTTAATATTAAATTTTTTGTTGGAATCCCTATAATTAAGGATAGAAATCTGATGGTATTGGAATCCCTATAATTAAGGATAAAAATCTGTTGTGATCTCTTGTAAATAGAAACTAATCTCAGTTACTGATTCTTAGGAAATTAGGATATCAATTACTGATTCTTAGGGATTAGGATTTATTTCCTTTAAAATGATTGTTTTTCTCTTTATAAAGCTGTAAACTAAACCAGTAGCAATATAACAGAATTTTTTCTCTGAGAGTTTTTACATGGCATCAGGGCTATAGGATTCATTCGATCCTATTTTTTTTCTCTAAATTCCCTTACTAAAAATTTTTGTGGTTTAGTCCTCCAATGGGTGATATCAATGAGAATTTCTCTGAAACTAAGACATCACAAATAACTCAGAATATCAATCAGGGAATCACTCAAGGTGAAATTAATTCCTCCCTTATAATCACCAATCATCGGCTAAATGGGAAGAACTTCTTGCAATGGTCTCAATCGGTTCTTATGGTGATTCGTGGTCGTGGCAAATTAGGGTACATCAAGAAGGCTATGTCTGGACGGGTGTGAGATAGGTAGATGAGCCTTCCTACTAGACGTTGATATCTCCCCCTGTCGATTTCTTCTCCATCCTCATTAGTTCCCAATTTGAGGTTAAACTCCATAGGAGTTTCGGCTGGTTTGCTGCCCATCAAACCAACTTCCGACAGTAGATCAAGAACATATTTCCTTTGGGAAATGAAGATACCTTTTTTCGACCTTGCTACCTCCATACCAAGAAAATATTTAAGACTCCCCAAGTCTTTAAGTTCAAACTCTGTACCAAGAAATTCTTTCAATCTCAAAATTTCGCTCGAGTCATTTCCTGTTATTATTATATCGTCAACATAAACGATAAGGATGCAGCATTTACCCTCTTCCGAGTGCTTGTAGAACATGGTGTGGTCTGCCTGTCCTTGAATGTAATTTCTGCTAGTCATAGCTTTTGCAAATCGGCTGAACCACGCTCGTGGAGATTGTTTCAGCCCATACAAGGACTTCTTCAACTTACACACTTGGTCCTTGTTTTCTTCAAACCCTGGTGGGAAATCCATATACACCTCCTCATTTAATTCCCCGTTGAGAAAAGCATTTTTTACATCCAATTGTGTCAAGTGCCAATCAAGGTTGGCAGCAAGAGATAGCAGGACCCGAACGGTGTTTAGCTTGGCAACCGGTGCAAACGTCTCGTTGTAGTCGAGACCATAAGTTTGGGTGAATCCCTTAGCCACAAGTCGAGCTTTGTATCGGTCAATACGGCCATCGGGTTTAAATTTCGTAGTGAAAATCCATTTGCACCCTACGGTTTTTTTCCCTTTAGGCAGATCCGAGACTTCCCATGTTTCATTGTTTTTGAGGGCCTTCATTTCTTCCATCACGGCTTGTCTCCACTCAGCTGATTCAAGAGCCTCTTCTATATTTTTTGGAATTTTTACAGAATCAACATTAGTCACAAAAGCTTTGTAAGACTTAGATAAATTTCCATAGGATACAAACCGAGAAATAGGATGTTGAGTGCAGCTCCTTGTACCCTCCGTACTGACAATGGGAGAGAATACTTCAACTCTGTCTTAAGTCCATACCTTTCTGACCAAGGCATTATACACCAAAGCTCTTGTCCTGACACTCCTCAACAAAACGGGATCTTTGAGAGGAAAAATCGTCATCTTCTTGATGTGGCTCGAGCCATAATGTTCACTATGAATGTTCCAAAATACTTGTGGGGAGAAGCTGTCCTTACTGCCTGCTATCTCATAAACCGAATGCCATCAAAGATCCTCAATTTCCAAACACCTCTAAATACTCTTTTAAAGGCCTTCCCTCTATTTCATGTCCCTAATCTTCCAGCCAAAATATTCGGCTGTAAAGCTTTTGTCCATAACCATCAACCAAATCAATCCAAACTTGATCCTCGAGCCCACACCTGTATCTTCATTGGATATTCCCATACACAAAAAGGCTATAAGTGTTACTCACCAACATTGCGCCGAATGTTTGTCTCTCGAGATGTTACCTTCTTTGAAAATGAACCATACTTTGCAGCATCTCATCTTCAGGGGGAGATTTTTAATGAAGATGAGACCCTTAATACTCTCCTCAGTATACCGCCTGATCCTACTACTACTATCCCAGATTTAGTTGTTTCCCCTATACAGCAAGAATTTAACACCGTCCTTCCCAACGACAATACCTACACCGAAGTACAACAGCCACTTGGTCAAGGAAAACAGCAAATACAGGTTTACTCCCGACGGAATCGTTCTCCTGAAACTGATACAGCAGTGCCAATTACATCTCCAACCGAGGACTGTTCTGAAGCAGAAGTCCCACCTCCGTCACCATCCATCTATCTTCCAATTGCAGTTCGAAAGGGTACAAGGAGCTGCACTCAACATCCTATTTCTCGGTTTGTATCCTATGGAAAGAAATCGACAGGGGGAGATATCAACGTCTAGTAGGAAGGCTCATCTACCTATCTCACACCCGTCCAGACATAGCCTTCAGTGTGAGTGTTATTAGCCAGTATATGCATGCCCCGAGGGAGAAGCACCTGGAAGCTGCATATAGAATACTAAGATACCTAAAAGGAACTCCTGGTAAAGGCCTGTACTTCAAGAAAACTATCAACCGAAGCGTGGAAGTCTACACTGATGCAGACTGGGCAGGTTCTGTTAATGATAGACGCTCTACAAGCGGCTATTGTAGTTATGTTTGGGGTAATCTCGTGACGTGGAGGAGCAAAAAACAATCTGTGGTAGCACGCAGCAGTGCAGAGGCAGAGTATCGAGCACTATCTCATGGTATATGCGAAGGAGTTTGGATACAAAGACTTATGGGAGAACTAAAAGTGCCTTTTACCAGACCTATGAAGATGTACTGTGACAACCAGGCTGCTGTCAGCATAGCACATAATCCTGTGCATCATGATCGGACCAAACATGTGGAAATAGATCGTCACTTTATAAAAGAAAAAGTACACTCAGGAGAAGTATGCATCATCTACCTACCTACTAGACAACAAGTTGCAGACATGTTAACCAAAAGTTTGAACAGAAACATGTTTGAAGAACTTAGTGGCAAGCTGGGTTTGATTAACATCTACACTCCAACTTGAGGGGGAGTGTTGGAATCCCTATAATTAAGGATAGAAATCTGATGGTATTGGAATCCCTATAATTAAGGATAGAAATCTGTTGTGATCTCTTGTAAATAGAAACTAATCTCAGTTACTGATTCTTAGGAAATTAGGATATCAATTACTGATTCTTAGGGATTAGGATTTATTTCCTTTAAAATGATTATTTTTCTCTTTATAAAGCTGTAAACTAAAGCAGTAGCAATATAACAGAATTTTTCCTCTGAGTGTTTTTACATTTTTTAACTATATGGACTAAATATTAAACTTCATCGGAAGTATAAGGACTGACAGCAAATTTTTCCCTTTTATTTCATCTAAATTCTAGAGATGCACTGCCTATACAAACGTATGTATACCTTCCAAAGCAAAAGAAATAGCCTACTATGCCAGGCAATATATCCTATGGTCAGTGACATTCAATTGCTAACATTCTAAGGGGTGAAAGTAGACCCTAACGAAACAAAAACAATAGATCAATTTATAGTATATATATTATTTGAAAAGGAATTTTAATCATATGAGATAATAGAAAGTGCTACCCGAAGATCATTCGAGGTTCCGCATGTATACATCCGATATGTTTCTGTATCCTGTTGATAATCCCTGGGGCTGCTGCTTGCGTAGTGATTGTCACTGGCATTATCGTGCATTGAGAAGATGATCTCCCTGAGGATTGGTTCATGGCCGTTCAGATGATTGCCCATGCTTAAAACTTTTCTCCATGACTGATTAGCAGTTGGTGGCGTGAACATATTTGACACAACTTGTCTCTCATTCTGACTTAGTTGCAGCTTCATGTCAAATTCCTAAGCAACATAAATGTTTGCAGAGAATTTAAACTCAAGACAATTGCAGCGAAGTTTCTAAGGGGTGGGCAAATTTTAAATTAAGAAAAAGCAAACTGGAATTAAATTCAAGTTAATTCCAAATTCCAAACAGTATGTAGTAGAAAACTACTAAATTGCTGAATATTTGCGACTTTTTTCATCAGGTTAATTGCACCAGATGTCCCAAACTATAGTCCATATCCTAAATTAGTTCCCAAACTTTAAAGCATTCTAATTGATTCTTCAAAGTATCAATATCATATCAATTATATCATTTCGCCAACTTGGGTGTTAAACACTAGCTTGGATTTGATGTGAAACATATTTAAAGAAATTGGATCAAATTTTAAGTATGTAAGAACCTACCACTTAGACAGCTTGGATCTAGCATGTTAAAAAAAGCCCTCATAAATTTTAATGACACTGTTTCTTTACATATTACATCCAAACTGTCAATGTAGTAGGTACATATGTTTAAAATTTGATCAACATGTAACATTAGATCCAAGTTGGCATTTAACAGCCAAGCTGTCGACTAGATTGATAAAAGGATTGGCTTCATATGATACTGATACTTTGAGAATTCAATTAGAACATTTTAAAATCTAGGTCATAGTCTGGGGACATCAAGTAAAATGGACCCTTTTTCATTTCAATTTTATTCAAAAGCATGAAACTGAAATCAAAGGGACTTTCTAACAGAATAGTCCACTGAAATTAGTCCTTTTAGAACATTGATTCACTAATACCCATGAAAAAAAGAGGGATTAATCTGCTAGAATGCTAAAGCAGCGGAGATTCAGGGCATAGAGGCTATTTACCTTCTGAGTATCTACATCAGCTAAGCCAATTCCCATGGTTGGAAGGTAAAAGTTGTAGTAGTTACTGAAAATGGCTTCCGAGATTTGTGGCACTTGTCTAAATCTACGATGAAGGGAAGCTGCAAGTATTAACAACTTCTCGACATGTTCAAAGACAACACAAAGCCGTTGGAGGTCTTCAATAGTGTCACTGGTGTTAGATAATAGGTTCACTGCAACATTACAAAAGAACTTGAAATTTAAATGACCTCAATTTCAAAGAAGAATAAACTTCTTAGAATGATGAACAATACCTTGCAAAGGCCTTAACGTAGATGCCATAGTAAGGTACAGTTGGTCCATTTTCGTGTCCATCTCCTTCAAGCTTCCATAATTTGTTTGGTTTAGAGTGTCAGCTGACGCCCTGAATGCAGTACAGACCATTTGCTCAAGCAACTGATGGGGTTGCATAGTTTCCAGGTAATGAAGGATCTGCAGATTTAAGAAGCCATAAAAGGTAAAGCTGTAATCGTCAAAGAACTATTCAACCCCAGTTATAACCAAAATAAAAATATTTTTATCTTAGTTTACTATAAAATCTAAAATCAAATTCTTAATTTGAAATCATTTAAGAATGCCCAAGTAAATGAAACATTGGCACTAAATCCCTAAAATCACAGTTGGACAAGGTTAAATATAAATTCTCAAAATAAGCACAAAAACAATGGCATTTGAATAATAATGATCTGCCCTTGGGGGCTCCACCTCTATAGGCAAAAGATAGCTTGAATTCTTATAAAATCAATGGAGAAACCTTCTATGCAACAAGCAGAAATAAAGATGAGAAAAGATGTTCATTCTTCCATGTTCAACCTGACCTTCTCTCCTTCTCGGTTTGGATCCAGTAGTGGTTTCTGCTCAGAAGCTGGCAAAATAGGAGCCTCATCCCAAATCTTTCGCCAAAAGTTCCCACTTTCAGACATCCGCCGTGAAAGCCTTCCTTGAGGAGGCCAGTCAACATTCATACCCTCTGTAAGATCTGTGGATGGACCTTTTGCCTCACTTTCGTCATTCTCCCAATCTCTAGGTGAATACCACCGGATAAAATCTTCGAAAACAGCACCAGGATTTGCAGCTTTAAAAGCTGACATGTCTTTCAAAATACAAAGAATTATCAGTAAAGATGTGTAAACAAACATGGAGCAGATTACATTAAGGAAGTATTTGAAACTTAAACGTCAAACTTATTAGAGAAAGCTGAAATAAGGTCAAATTGAGAATAAAGAGACCATTTAACAGCTAATGCCATATAAGTCTGAACATTACTGTTTCTATCCTATTTACTTTCATACATAAATAACTTTAGCTAATTCAGAAGGCAATTGAAGAATCAATCTCCTTGGCAATTGATTGGATCAAAAACCTTTTTTTTTTATAAAAAAAATCCAAAATCTGATCACACTCAGTAAGTTACCTTTATATATATATATATATACAAAACACGTAGTAAACTACAAAACTGATGAATTGGGACTAAAAGTTCCACGTAGGAAAATAGCAACAACCAAACATACTCCCAGAAGGATTTCAAAATGCAGAGAGAGTTGGTCTTTTTTATCAGCCTTATCAGAACAACCTAAGACATAATTCAACATGCTTCTGCCTTTAAACATGACTACTTGTGCCAACAATTCAACAGTTTCTTTAGCTCCATGTCAAAAAGTTTTATTGCAGTTCAGTTTCCCAACTCCACATTAAATGCATGGTTCTATATGAAATGAATATAGTGATCGCTTGAAACCACATGTACTAGTGGCAATATCTGATGACTTACAGCATAACATAACAAAATCTACACTGAAGAGGAAGACCGCTTAACCATAGTAATTACCTGAAGATAATGTCTCTCTCTCCAACTGCGCAGAAAAGTTCTGTAATCAAATAGTAAACAACTACCTAAGCCACTAAATGATAAAATTATTCAAGGCAGCATGAAATACAACGAGTCCTATAACCTAATATCCATCACAATAAATGAAACATGGAAAGGATAAAGGTATAAAGGTAAACATATTGCAAACGCTGATAAGCAAAACAAATAAAATTCAAGATTCCAATAGCACCAAAAAAGCAAACCATAAAGCATCCATTAACCACTATATAATGAAGGGATTTATGCTATTAATTTGCTAGGTGAAGTGTTGCAAACGAAAGCCAACTTGTCAATTTTAAATATTTAGCACATGAAATAAACACCATTGGACCTTTGTTACTACAGTGTAAATTTAAGGAAGCTGCTAGTATCAATTTTGAGTGAATGTTATAGTGATCCACATTATTGCAAACCTTAGGTCACATTAAATCTTATTTGAGCTTGAGAGAAGTAATATGTTTGGAAATAAGCTAGAGGGAACACATCAAAGAAAATGTCCCTACTGAAACCAATTTGGATGCTCAACCTGGTAGTTTGTCAAGCATAATATCAACTTCTCCTTCCACTTAATTAGAATAGATGTTTTAGGGTCATAAACAACTAAGTCTAAACTGATCTCCAATGACTAAGTCTTTCAACCATTAAGAGGTATGTGAAACAAGATGGATGCCTTGACTAATTTCATGTGCAAAACATTAGACTCCAATGTGATATGATTAAGATTAATGGCTGGTCCGTTGCAACAAAAAGTTAGCAGAATGACACTCATAGAAAAATAACTTGCAAACACTTTAGGCTTACACATGAAAAACCAAAGGTCTCAATAGCATGGAGTCGTTCTTCATGCATGTCTTCTGTCATGAGTGGTGCACTCTGTGATGATTCAAAGAAAAAGACAACTGCTATGTCAATTATACCTAGTAGGATATTGTTCAGTGAGAAATTTACAATATATATCAGTAATTCACAGATATAAAAGAAACCTGCGTAAAAGGAGCATGCAAGCTCTGACACAATTTCAGAAGCTTCATAGATCCCACAGGACCAGCTGAACCTCTCCTAATAGAATCCAAAGTGCTTTTATCAGCAGAATGCACATCTTGAGCATTTGCACTGAACTTTGATTCAACTGTTTTAGATCCATTAAAACCTTCGGGAGTCAAGAGACTGCAAAAAACAATAATAATAAATAAAGGTTCTCATCATATTTTTATACAATTCTAGTCCAAAGTAAAGGATGCAGTAACATATTGCACACCTTTATTAATCATGAATTGATAGATCTATTCTCTCATTTTCATTGGATCTTTAAAAGTCTAGAATGACTTACTAATTAACATTCGAACTCAGGCCCCACAGCTAAATTCTAGCCATGTGATGAACCCAGCTCACTATCTGCTAGAATAAACGTAATGGACAAAGTTGAATTAAAGTGTAGTGAGCATCTCACCACAACATCATTTAAATGGACCACTTAGTTATGCAACAAGGTGCAAAAATTCATCATTGATATCATAGTTGCTAGCTCACTCATTCTTCCCAATCACAACTTTCAGTACTACAAAGCCAACTATTTCATAATTATGTAACCTACATTTTCAGAAGACAGTAAACCTTTTTCTTATTACATCACCTAAACTTTAAACCATATCTTATTATGGCTTATAAACAGTAGGTATCTCAATCTTACTAACTCTTTAGTAGGTGTCATCATAAGGATAAATTAAAATGGTTCTAGTAGAGGCCAAAAAAAAATTAATATCTCTGGAAAAGTAGCAAGAGAAAGAGCAGAGAATATAAGGATTTGGAAAAGCCGTTAAGGATGGCAACTTTTATAAAGAAACCAAAGAACTCTCACATGCTTAGTTCACCTGTCACGTTTCTCATCAAAGGCTTGACTCTGAGCATGAAAACTAGAAGACTCATCTCCAACTTTATTTACTTCCTGCATTTTCTGTCAAATGAAGACTTCAAGCGAAAGACAAGATAAAGAACTAAGTCCATAAGGGAACAAGTTGAATAGATATCATGAGAAAGAGAGGGTTGAAAGCAGAAGAAAATAAGGGCTAGGCCCCTTTTTGTGCCTTCTACCTCGCCTTGCTCACTATCAGTTACAAAAAGCACGGGAAGCAGTAGAGGAACCAAGACAAGACAAAAGGTGGCGATGACCTCCATATTTGCAGATGCATTATCTTTAGTTCCAATACAGTCTTCAAATTCTTCATTTAGTTCACGCTTCTTCCCAATGCATATTGCAAGCTGACCAGAAAAAAGACAAAGTTAAACGATTAATTGGCCATCATATTGCTTTAAGGAAAAAGAAACAGTGAAAATATTAAAAAGAACTGATTACAGAATAAGATAAGATGCTTCAGGCACTAGAGCCTATTAGAACCTGTTGTGATAGTAATCTTAGGGAATTATTGTGTCATGATTCTAGGGATTTACTTGCATAAAGTTAGGCGTATCATATATTAAACTTTCCTTCTTTGTAAATAGGTTATGTAACATAATGTACATATGCAAGAAATACATTTAGAATTAACCTCTCTTCCTTTCACTCTATTTGTCCTCTTCTTTTACCATTTTCTCAAGGCTATTACAGTCAAACAGTTAGGTGTAACAGCAGCCTCTTCTCACTTCTTCTTCTTCTCTCTCACTCAAATTTACATGGTATCAAAGCCAATAAAGTCTCACTACCCCTCCCATTGAAATACCCACCGTCCGTTGACCCTTCAGCCGAAAGCCAGTCACCAAAAAGCATGCGTGTGAGCCACAAACACCACCACCCTTTTTTTGCCCCTCCCACGTGATGACGAGTGAGCATGCATTAGACCTTCTCTGGCCACTGTTCGACACCGCGAGTCTTCCCTAAAGGTGGACACTCCTCTCCCGACCACAGTGGTGTTATTGACCTACTATTTCCACCCATTGGTATTTTTCCTTGACTCTCTTCAATATTGAGTCTATAAACCTTTATTCTCTTCACTGCCTAGTTCCCTTGAAATTACCACCGTCAAACTTCAAGGTAGCAGTAACTATGTGTCACGGGTGGCTTCGGTTGAACTCTGGTTTATGGGAGAAGGTTTCAAGGACCACTTGGAAAAAAGAAGCTAACTAGATCGATGAATAGGATAAAGATACCTGGGCTAGACTTGATGCTCAATTATGTAGTCTGTCATGGCATTCTCTTGAGCCAAAGCTGCTCATTTTGTTTCAATCTTGTAAAACATGTTACAAAGTGTGGGGCTAAGGCCAAGAATTTATACACTAATTATATTCAGCGAATTTATAAGATTGCCTCAGATCTTGTTAATCTCTAGCAGAATCAATAGGATATGTCAAGCTATTTGGGTCAGGTTGAAACCTTGAAAAGCAAGTTTAATGTTCTTATGCCTTTTTCTGAAAGTGTTACTGAACAAGAGTAGCAGCGGGACATTTTTTATGGTGCTTGCTTTGATAGGACTGCGAACTGACTTAGCTTCAGTCTGAGATCAAATCCTTGCTAGCCCAATCATTCCCACTCTTGATGATGTGACGGCTCGGTTACTTTGAATCTCCTCCAACCCAAACCAAGTTGAGGGAGAATCCTTTGTGCTAGCAACACAGAAAACTAGTCAACAAGGAGGTAATCGTAAAGGAAGAGGCACAGGATCTTGGCTTCATTGCACGTATTGTGATAAAAATAGCCATACACATGATACATGTTGGGCTCTTCATGGTCAACCCTCTCGTAATAATTGGCCCACTGCTCATGTGGCCCAAGCTCAAGGAGATGGGATTCTTCCTCTTCCCACTGCTAATACTCAAGGTGCCAAATCTGTCATGTTGTCTGGATTAGATTATGATGAGTATTTACAGTATCAGGCTTCGAGACAAAAATCATCAATCGTTACTTCAGTTGCTTAACCGGGTAATTCTTTTACTGATCTAACTCATCTTAGGAATGGGCACATTGGATAAAGACAAGGTGAAGGCATAATATGAGGGTGCTAATCGGTGATAACTCATAAGATTGTAAATTAGATGGGGGTTATGAGAAGAACAAATATCTTTTTAAGGGCAATAGGTTTGTCTGCTTGATTGAAGTGTTCAACCTTTTGTTGGTCTAACTTTGTCTTAGGAATAGACAAGTTCTTGACAACATAATGCAATCAAGGTAATCTTGTATCGGTTATGATGAAAGAACACTCATTGCAGGGGAGTTTCCAATTGTTGGAGAAGGCTCTGACACAGCAGAATACATATACATGCGAGGACATGTCAATAAAATAAAATTGGACAACGTCAAGACATGTTGGTCACACGATTTTTTTTCTTGGCATTTTTTTCTCCAATACAGAATTAACAATGAGCAAAAGCCTATATCCTAAGGAACTTAAATGCTTGAAATCCATAAAGGAAAAGAAGATGTAGAGAGAAATTACAAGAATAGAGAGTTAAATGCAGGAAAGAGTTATGCAAATGTGTTATGAGGACTGAGAATGAAAGAGAGTAGACAAAGAGGAAAACGATGAGACAAGTATGGAGGTTTCTCTTGTTGAGTAGTTTAGAATATGATGATTTAGAGCATTCTGGGTTTGGAATTTGAGCTATTTGGTCCTAATGGGTATTATAGGTTCATGCTTTTAAAATCAAAGCTTTTAAAAGAAATAGAAAGCTATTTTCATGCTAATATTTGATTTGAAAGCATCAATTTTATATTTTTAGTGTACATTATTCTATAAAAAATATTTTTTTATTATTGTGCATTGGTGTACCCGTTTGAAATTTTCAAGTAACTCATTTGTCACCATGTGTCATGTCATACCACACAGTGTCTCTGTGCTGTGCTTCTCAGTCTTTAGATCTAAGCTTAGACTACAGTATAGATCCTTAAATAACAGAACCGTTTGTACCCATTCAATGTAATTGAAGACTCTCAGGATTAAGAAAATCATTTTACCACAAAAAATGTTATGGCTGAACGGATTTGAACTAGAACGGTTAGCAGATAAGTTACAGCAGTGGTGATAATTCAGAAAATTGCTAAGGGTTCATGAGATAATTGCATGGCAAATACAGCTTTATTTGTATTCCTTTTCTCCTTCCAACTTTAATAAATTGAATTTAGGGCACAAGATCATAGAGTATGATGAAAAGCCTTAGAGTTAACAGTATAAAAGAATGTAAGCGAAAGGAATCAAAACAGGAAGGAGACAATAACTAATAAGCATCATCCAGCCAGAAAGAGAAGCCAATAATAAAAACTTGAAACAGTAAGGTCAGTTTTATTAAAAGTCCTTGATTTCCACCAATATTAACTGACTTCACAGGAACAAATTCAAAAGTTGTCCAAGTCATTAGAATTTATTACCATTTGTAGCTTCTGGTTGATCAAACAAGTTGCTAGGTCAATTGAACCATTGGCTGGAATTTTAGGCAATGGCTGTGACTCTTCCCAATGCCAGCGAATTTCTCGAACAAACTCTATCCAGAGCACAGAAATGGCTAAAGAGACAAGAACCATAACCATTATTCAGCAAAAAAAAAAATGCTTCAAGGTCAACTACAGATAAATTATCTCAAGACAACTTATCATGCATGATTTTCATACATACCACGTATGTTACAATTGCCAAACCATAGCGAGTGTAAACAAAACTGCGCAAAAAGAGACTCAACAGGTGCTCCTTTAATAGCTCGAGAACTCTTATGTTCATCTTTAGCAAAATCAGGTAACTGGGGATCTGTTATATGAAATTAGAAAGGAACAGCAGAACACTAAACAAGAAGTTCTCTGTTGAGTCATATGTCAAAACAGAAGATTAATACACAGAGCAAGATGTAAAGTTAAATAGTAAGGCCTAAAACTCAATGAAAAATCTTCTAAACAAGAAGCTACTTAAGCACATAAGCCAAACCAACTGAATCTGACACAGCTTCACACATACTCACCTTAACCTCTCATGACCAAAGAGAGAATTTTCCTTTCAGGACAAAAAGATATTTGTTTACTTTTAGTAAAAGATACTACAATGGAGATGGTAACTTAAGCAGCAAACCAGAGCAGTAAGCATCAAGACTTTAAATAAGAACATATAATATATGCGTGTGTGTGTGTGTGTGTGTAGACAGAGAGAGAGAAACTGGGAAAGCATTATAGAGATTCTCAGAGGCATAACACATCAAAGTGTTTAATAGAATGGTAAAAATTACCCTCAAGAAAGAGATCTTTAAGCACACGGTCAAGGACGGTAGGTGGCGGTATAACCATAGTAGACTCCAAATTGTCTGAACCAGGATTTTCAACTGCAAGAAATAAATGCAGCAGTTATAAAATTTAAAATAAATTTTCCATATCTCAATGGTCTCCATAATACATAAGCAGAGATTCAGATAAAGCCATCGAGACCTGACACAAAATCCTCTATAAATGGAGCTTCAAATGACATCTCCAATGCATTAACCAAAAGATGCAACTGGGAAGCAAATCCAATTCTGTCTCCTTTTGAACTATCACTTCATATAAAAATCAGTGTAATCAGATGTATCACGTAACAAAGATATAAAGAAATTAATGAAACAAAGGGACCATAAACATACAAAGGTATTTTCAGAAGGATCAATCCTAATAGTTCAGAATAAAAGGAGAATCCATGGCATAAACTCCTTACAGATTGGGGTACAAATTTGGAGCTAAGATCCACTTCTCAGCTTCGTGGGGTGAAGCATTTTCCATTTCAGCCATTTCCAAGGAGCTTTCAACCACCTTTTCTGACCAAGTGACCACTAAATCAAATCCTACATGCAGAGAATCCATCAAACATTGCCCGCCAGCAATTGAACAAAGAAAAAGCAGACCCTCAGAGCTTGCACCAGCTCAGAAAATTTGCAATTCCTCTAGGAGGCAAATGTCCATATCCGTTCTCCGAATAAAAAAAGTTATAACAAACATAAGCTTACCCATTACTGGATCTTCAGCGGAATACCACTCATTCCAAGGGCAATCATCATCCCAATGCTTCCTATTGGGATTATCACAGCCTGGACTTGTTTCAGATTTGGCACTTTCGGTATCAGCCTCTTGGATATCATCGTAATTGTCCTCATCATTTGGGAGTGTTTGATAGGTGAGTTTCATTAAAAGATGTACTCTGAAAAGATGCATTGAATGGTCTGACATGCAGTAAGCCTTCAAAAATAGATGATCAATTAGTACTACCTCTAAGGGTATAGTCAATGTGAATGCAAAAATATTACAAATCTGAAGCAAAACTTGCACAAACAATGGGAAAGGATACTTTGAGCATCATGATCAAGACCAACATTAAACAAAATTTCAGCTTTATCAATTGAGAAAATTAGCAAAATGCTAGTTTAGAAGATCTGATATCATCTTACTGTCAAGTAATAATAATAAACCCATGTTAAATATTAAAAACTAAACAAACCCTATAGTTCGTAAGCTTAGAAGAATCTGCAGGCTTTTAATAAAAAAAAATGAACTTACAAACTTAGAAACAAACAACTCATACAATCCTTCCAGATGCATGAACTTTATAGGAACCTGGCTACCAATACGATCTGCCTCAAACCGTCTCATAAAAATTGTTCCCATGTTTTGTATTCCAATAAAGGCTTTTCTTGAAGGGTCATGGACAGGGACAAAAGCTGGCCACAGACTGCAGTACCAAAATGTATACAAAAATTTCAGAATCTAAATTAATATTTAATGAAACAGATACACCTAGAGTAAAAGTATTAATTACAACACTAATATAAACTGTTTCTGACAACATTTATGAGGGAAAAATAATAAGCCAAAGTGTTAAAAGAATGTTTAAAAGTTAATAACACCATATGTTGCTACTGATAAAAACTAGAAGATCGAAGAGGATTCCATGCTATAATGTATTTCATGGCACCAATTACAGTCAGAATCCTAACCTTGAACAATTTGCTAAAGCAATTGAAACTGCACTTAGAAGCTTGGTTGCCTCTGGCGCATCAAGTACCACACCGCTGGCACTTTGAGGTGAAATCACCTGTTGATGGCACGTGTTAGTCCAAAGGTAAAGAAAGCATAGGATAGCATTATATAAATCTGAAAAATATTATTGTCAAGAAAACTATTGAAAAGAAGGAAGAGACAGCATGAGACACGAGCATACCAAGAATTCTTTTACTCCAAAGCAAAGCTGCAAATCATGCAAAGTGCAATTCCAGTGAGCAATTTTGCCTGTGCCAATCAAAACACAAGCAAAGAAACATAAGCTCAAAACACGATACTAAGATTGGTAAATCATTAAGAGATAATATCTTTTCTCCAAAAGTACCATTACCGCTGATTTCAAAGTAGTACTCCATGGAATAGATTTTTGCAGCATTTTTTAACTCAGATTTGACCTTATATATGTTATCAGATGAGTCCAGATGAACTGCTCCCTTTTCCTACATCAAAATTACAGATGAAGTCTGCTATTATTTAATGTGATCATGTCCTAGGAAATAGAACCTTAACCAGCATTCCTTATTCTTTTCTCTAGAACCCAAATAGCACAAACTATAAACATTTTGAATAAAACAAGTTTTTTGAAGCAGGCGTACCAGCAAACGCTTTGGACCATCAGCTAACCACTGCCGACAGGTAGCCTCTATTTCAGATATGAACCTAAAATTCGATAATCAGTAATATCACATTTATAAAGCAGGATGAAGTGTTGAAATTGTTATATTATCAAACACCTTTCCCATGAAGAAGCCAGAGTGAAATCATTGAAGTGTTCAATCTGCACAAATATCCAATATAAACTTTACCTTTTTTTACGAAGAAAAGGAATTAAAATCGCTTTCTAATTTTCTAGCCACGAAACTATGAACACTAAGGCAGGAAAAAACGAAAGCAGGAAAAAACGAAAGTGAAACTATGAATAACGCACTTCCTCTGCTTCCTCTCCTTCATCTTGCTCAGCTAGATTGGCTTTGCTTGAAGATGCCATGAAAGATCACCGCGTTTCTCAACTTGGTAAAAATAAACTTCAATTTTTTGCTTCGAATTGGCAATGGATACGGAAAATTCATCTAAGAATAACCGACATTTGAATCAAAAGAGAGTTTCGAATCTCAGTTCGAATTTGATTAACGGACATTGAAATAGAAAGTAAATCAAATGAAGGTAAATGGAGAGCGATGGTGAAATGGGGAGATCTGGTTTTCAAGAAAACGTATCCAAATTTTTTTATATTTTAACAAAAATATCATAATAACAGAAATTTCCCGAATTTTAGTTAAAATTTTACATTTGACACTCAACTTTGTCATCTCTACAAATTTGCTTATATATTCAGTTGGAGATTTAACTTCTATCCGATATACAAATTTTGACTTCTAAACCCTAAACCCTAGACAGTGAGTGTGGAAAAGTGTCAAGTAAAGTTGTACCGTTGACTCCACTATGGAGGCCGAATATGTGACTGCTTCTGAGGCCACAAAAAAGTAGTTTAGGTTTGGAATTTTCTTACTCATCTCAAAGTCATTCCGTTATGGAGAAAGCTATTACGTTGTATTACAATAACAATGCAGTAATAGCTAATACTAAGAAAGCAACAAGTCATAAACTAACAAAACACAATAGTTGGAAATATCACATTATCCTAGAGGTGCTAACTAACGAAATAGTGGATGTAGTCGCATTTGAAGACAACATTACGGATTCGTTTACAAAGGTTTTGGTGGTTAGGAGTTTTGAGAAACATGTAGAAGGTATGATAATGTGAAATATGACTCATCTACCTTACTAAAACATGTAAGAGATTATTAAGATCCAAAGCCCTAAGTGTAGTTGATTCATCATTTTTATTTATAATTTTTCGAGTAGATTGGTTTGAATAAAATTCTATCATACATATTAATATCATTTGTATTTGTCCTCAACAGATTCTTGCACACAAAGAAAAATATAAGCAAATATTGGTTTATTAATTACTTAATGTTTAATTAATACTAAGTTGCATAATGTGTTTAGATCCTAATGCAAGAAGAGAACTTGTATTAGTAGGTAATCTAAAATGTAACACCCCCTACTCGTATCCGTTGTCGGAATAGGGCACGAGACATTACCGGAGTTTACTGAACATTTTCAATAATTCTAAATCATTTGTTATTCATATTCTGAAAATAATCATAACGTCCCTCTATTGGGCTCTCGAAGCCCAAAACATTTATTAGGAACCTACTGAGATTAAATCGGAATCATAGGGAATTTTTCGTAGAATCCTAAATATATATATAGATTTTAAATTTTTTTAATTTATTTCCGAATTAGGTGCAGGGTTCATACGGGCGTATCACATAACAAATCTTTTCATAAGAAATTGCATAACTGAAACCTTTCCACTCTTTCATAAGCTCAATTATATTTTCATCTAAGCACTTACCATTCCAATGCACCTTATAATTAAACATATTACCATTCAACAGTAATTTGGCACTTGCCTAAACTTCAAGCAACAACATTGGTTAGCGTACTTTAATATTGACAAACTTATTTTCTCGCCATGTCTCACTTAAATTTATTACTCGTCTTAATACACATAATTTTCCTTGTATCAACGTATCAAAGATAGTCCCATATTTACATGTCATGATACATAGGGGTGTTCATTCGGTTAACCGACCGGTTAGCCGACCCGAAATTACTATAACCGAATTAATCGACCTTCCAAAAATTTTAACCGTTAACCGAACCGATTTTTAAAAAAAAAATTAACCGAACCGAAATTTTTTCGGTTAATAAGGTCGATTAACTGAATTAACCGAAAATTATGTATTTTTTATTTTTGGTTAAAAATTACCCGAATTACCCGAATTAACCGAATTACCGAAAAATACCTGAATTAACCGAATTTTTTATTTTAAAAATTTAAAAAATTTATAAATTATTAATGTAAATTGGGTTTTAGACTTTAGTAAATTGGGTAGTCTTTTAGTTTTAGTTTTATTGGATTGGGTAATTGGGTAAACTTTAGTTTTAGTTTTATTGGGTTGAGTAATTGGGTTTGGGCTGGGTTGGATAATTTTATTTATTAATTTTTTTGGTTAACCGACCAATTTCGGTTAACCGACCGGTTTCGAACTGAATTAACCGTTAACCGAAAAATCATAAAAAAATTAACCGACCCCCGACCGAAAAAATTCGGTTAACCGACCGATTAACCGAATTCGGTCGGTTAACCGAATTTTTTCGGTTTTACCCGAATTATGCACACCCCTAATGATACATATCATTTTCTTGTTGTTTCTTCTTAAATATAAATTATTCAATTCATTATGACAATATTTCATGTACCATAATTTTTTTATAAGTTCAATCTATATTTATTCCAGTAGCAGTTCATAATCTTGAATATGCATAATTATCAGGCAAGTTTCACATACATGTATTTTCCATGTCATATTTTAGTATATCAAATAATTATCATTTCTATGTATTTCAAGTTTAATTTCATGATTTTATGTACTTATCATTTTCTATTTTTTATCCTGTTGAATTTCTCGAAATTTCGATGGATTTTCAAGGGTACACTTTAGTGTACAAATTCGGGTCCGTCAATTCATATTCATGTGCACACATTTTTCAATTCAGAGAGCACACTCCCGCGAACCTCATTTCTTACAGCGGGATTACTAGTCCAGGCTAATCCCCTGTAATATAAACTCATAGAGTATTGTCGGGATTTCCAGTCCAGGCTAAATCCCCTGCAACGACAATTACTTTAATGAGCTTGGATCTGAATTACCAGTCCAGGCTAAATTCAGACCCTAATTCGGATTACCCGTCCGGGCTAAATCCATTTTCCACATATTCTTCGGAAGGGCTATATCAAGATCACCCGTTCGGGCTAGATCTTTTTCACACATATTCTTCGGGAGGGCTATATCAGGATAGGATCACCTGTCCGAGCTAGATCTTTTTTACCGTCAATTCCTTTTCAGAGATCTATCGAATTTTCCTTCCATCCAACCGGGACTTTTTTTCTTTTTATCAAATATATCACTGTTTTATCAATTTTCATATAATGAACATTCAAATCATATTCACATCAATAACAAACATTTCAAGCATTTAAGAATATAATTCAAGTTACACGAACTTATCGGGCTAAATTGCAGAAATATCAAAATTCAGGGACATTTTGATAATTTTCCATTTTTCTTGAATTTCCACCCAAATATTGATCTAAATTAGTATTTTATTCAATTTATTAATTTAAATGATAAAACAATTCATTTCATGCAATTTGGTCATTTTTGACATTTTTACAAAATTACCCTTAAAATTTTACTTTTATTCAATTTAGCCTCTAAACCTAAAACATGTAAATTAGCTATTTTAAAATAAACTCATTAGCTGAATATTCACATATATTATTTTTCCTCCTCCTGCACTCCATTCCACATCCTTGATATATATATTACCACTATTTACTTGTTTACTCATAACAAACTGTTCACTTGAGTTATAGTCACTTATTTAATTATATCTTAAGCTAACGAACTCCGAATTGAGATCCGTAAATTTTATCTGAAACTAGACTCACATATCTTATTACCATAAAATTTTAATAATTTTTGGTTTAGCCAATAAGTACAGTTTATTCTTTAAAGTCATCCCTGTTCTACTGTCTGACAGTTTTGACCCTTCTTCACTAAAAATTAATTATCTTCTTGTACAGGATTCGGATGATGTTCTCGTTTGTTCCTTTTTAAAATAGACTTATTAAGGATTCTAATCATATAAATTATAACTCATAATAATTTTTTACAGTTTTTAATGATTTTCCAAAGTCAGAACAGGGGAACCCGAATTCATTCTGACCTTGTCTCACAAAATTTATTATATCTCATAATTTACAATTCCATTGATTACACCGTTTCTTCTATGAGAAACTAGACTAAATAAGCCTTAATTTCATATTTTTTCATCCTCTAATTAAATTTCCATGATTTATGGTGATTTTTCAAATTTAACCTACTGTTTCTATCCAAAACTGTTTTAGTGCAAAATGTTGATTGCTAAATTTATAACACCCTTATTCCCTTTCTCTATAGTATTTCCCATCACTTTCTCTTATTTTTTTTCACTAACATATCAAGAACATAGAACCTTATATAATAAAACCCTACATTAACATCAATTTCATACTTTTTCAATAATATCAAACTCAAAAATATATTGAAATCTTGATGTTCTTACCTTGCTCTATTGATTTCAATCTTTAACTTGATTTTCTCTCTCCTCTAGCCTCTATTTCTTGAATCTAACTTGATATTATAGCTCCCCATAGTCTCCTTATCAAATTTCTCTCTTGGTGGCTATGGAAATTTCTTTAAATTCTAAGTGAAAATGATGAATTTTTTGTGTGAGGACCAAATTGTAAATAAGGCAAAACTTTCTTTCTTTCTCTCTTCTTCTCACGTTGATGCATGGAAAAATGGTAGGATGATGGCTTCCATCTTTCTTTCCACATATATATATACACTAAATAAAATAATAAAATATCATTAAGAAAAAAAATCAAATCAAAATATAATAAACTAATATTTATTTATTTATTTAATCTAAAATATCTCCAACATCATCATTATTATCTAAATTTCTTTCTCTTCTAATTGACCATTTTGCCCTTTAGCTCTTCTAAAATTCCATCCTTGAGTCATCACTTAATTTGGTAAAATTACAATTTGGTCCCTCATAATTCTTCATCCATTCAATTTGGTCCCAATTCATCCATTTTCCTTAGGTTCTAGATTATTCCACCCTTAAAATATTTACACTATTGATATTCAACTTTTTCATATTTATATTTTAACCCTTCAAATTTTGAGTATTTACTATTGGGTAACAAAATTTTTCTCACTTTTACAATTTAATCCTTTCTTGAATTAATATGTCATAATATACTTCCCAATGTTGTCATAACTCAAAATTCTCCTTTTTGTCACTTTATTTCCTTACTATATCAAAAATAATATCTTACTATAAAAATTTTCGGGGTATTACATAAAAGGTCCATAGTTTGGTGAATCGAAATTGGGCAAATAAGTTAAATGACGATTATGTTGCCTATCAAGTCCAAGAAGAGAGATACATTGCCTTAGGTATCGGAGTGGTTGACTCCTACATGATAGAGGCATGGAAGTGGTTGTTTAGATTGACAATACATTAGATAGAACCCAAGTTAAATTAATCTTACATTCATTTATGGATTAGTTCACTTGTGAAATTCATAGTATGACTTACCTCAATCTTGAGCAAGTGACTGACTATGTGTGTGTAACTCATATATTTTGATGTATTAAAAGCTTGAGTTCAAATAATTAAAGAGTTGAAAGCTGATACATTGAGTATACGACTTTTCATGACATAACTTTATTTACAATAGTGAAATTCATAGACCAATAAATGGTTAATGGTATCCTGTCAATTGCATTACATGATAGATGAAAAAGTAAAATGGACACATATCATTTGTCTAGGATGAATGATTTAACTAATATTTGTTAGTAAATGACCTTTTCATGAAGGAAGATATAATGGTTACCATAAGATAAAATAGATCATATTGGGTAAACAAATTTAACCCAAAGAGAATAAGGATATCCCATAATGATAGTACACTTATAACAAGATCATTGGACAAACATCTAGTAAGTTGTTTTCGTAATGATATATAATAAGGAAGATTTCAATTATGTCATTTTAGTGGAATGACTCTACGATTAAATAATGTTATAATTAATAGACGAATAGTCAGAAGTTACTTTCAAAATTCAAATTATTTGAGCTCTAATTATATATATGTCCAATCAGTCTCCTCGCTAGCTTGACATAACTCAAAGAATTGAAAATATAGAATGAATAAAAATGACAAATAAGAGAAATAAACGACATGCATCACCAACTGCAGCAGTGAATGCCTTTTCTGGCTATGTCAAAAGATGACTTAGAAATTAAATTAAATTTTCAAATTAATATTTAATTGATTGAAATTAAATAATTGATATTTGAAGTGAAAATTAAATTAATTAGTTATCGCAGTTTTATTGAACAAAGCAAATAAATATATTTCCTCACAAATTCCATTTTATTTACAAAATAAATTCTATTTTCTTTAAAAGCTCAAGTTTTGGTTTCCTAGAGAGAGAATTAATTTTTCCTCTAAAATTTAATCTAACTTTTCATTCTATGTGATTGGTTCGTAAAGTTAGAGCCGATATTCTAAGCAAGTCAATGTTCAAGGATAACAAAGAAGATTGTTTGGTAGAAAGCTAGAAAACGACTTAGACCGCCTTGCTTAAAGCATAGGTACTAATTAGGTCTAAAGTTTATTACTATACATATCACAAGACTTGGTTTTAAGAAAAATTTTAAAATTTTGCTGTGTATTTGACATTGTTTTTTAAATCAAATTTTGTTAGTGTATTTATTATCTATTGAAGAGAAAAAGCTTGAAGGTGGTGCTTCAAGCATAGAAAAAGAAATAGTTGTTGAATGAAGGTGGAGAAGGAGATCTTTCTCCTATTTTGTCCTTTTGAAGGTAAGTTCTCATAGAGATTTTTTTTTACCTTAGAGTAGATGAAAATTAAATGAGTTTAATAAATTAATATAAGGATAAATAATATTGTAATTTTAACTAAATGCTTATTGGTATGGTGAAATTTATATATGGTATGGGAAATGCATATATATGAAATATGTTTATGTGAATTTATTAGAAAATGCGAATGGGTATATATGAAATGTTTATGTGATATATGTGTTTATTGTATGACTTGATATTGACATGATGATTTGTAATAAAAATCTTGTCCTTGAAAACTTGGTAAAATAGTTAGGATACATTTGGCATGCCAATAGAGACTATATTACATGTTATGGAATGACGTTGTGTATTTGAAGTGATGATGTGATGTGATGCCTTTGTGGCATAGCACAAATGTGTATTTGGGTGCTTTTTATATGTATGTGTATGACATTAGGTTGGATGCACTTTGGGTGCAATATGTGAAGAGTAAGGTTGGTCGTCTTGCATGCCCAAGTCTCATTTTGCTAAGGTTATCAAAGGTTAAGAATTTAAATATGTGAACTAATGTGCTTATTGATTAAACATTATGTATGAGTTTAAATGTGTTATGAGATAATAAACTTCTTAAATGCATTAAATATGTCGTAATATACATTTGAACTCAATAGATCTATTTTGTAGTGAATTTTTGCTTGATGAAGATGAAATCATGCTTTAGTATATTTATACGCTTTAATTTATAATTCTTTACTCATGTTTTATATCTTCAAGCATTTCAATTGATTAACTACATTATTGAAAAATGGGTAAGTAAGTTGATTTCCATGAATTCTTAGTAAGCATTTTAACTTAACACGTCGTTGTTTATTTGCGCGTAGATTTTTGAAGAGTGCCCATGAAGTCAACCACTTTTCTTGGAATCATGTCACCATTGGCAAGGCTTGAAAAGTATGAATTTCGCTTATTTGTATAGTCGCTCTTAGTAGCATTATTAGAGAGTCTATACTTTATCACGTGTATCCATATATGCTAGTTTCTTTTTACATTAAGTCTTACTATTATGGATGATAATGATGTTTATGCATAGGGATTTAGTTGGTAGGCTTTAGGCCTTGGTTGATTCACAAATTTATTATAAGCATACATGAAAATGTCTCAATTGATTTTGAACTATGATTTAGATTGGTAATAGACTTGTTTTGGATGTTATATGGTTTTAAAGTATTACCAATGTAACACCTCACTCGTGACCCGATGAGATATGATATGTCACATTCATTGTCGAAGAAATTATGATTTTATTTCAATATTTAATAGACAAGTCAAATAAGCAATTTTAGTTTCAAAACTTAATAAAACACAATATTTATTCAAATCTTGATTACAAATGAGCTTTCAAAAGCACTTATGAACACCGGTAATATACAAAAAGACTAAAACGTAAAAATTTCAAAATATAGGAGTTATGTCGCGACATTAAAGAATGAGTTTTGCGACATGAAGGGTAGAAACATGATGCTGTGACTTCAATCAAGGTGAATCGCACCCTTGAGGATAAGGAACTCTATGTCGTGACCTTAGCAAGGGAGAGTCACAACTATGGGAGCAAAGACTTAATGTCGGGACACCAATAAGGGGATGTCGCGACTATGAGGGCAATTTTCCCCAATTTTGCATCACATGACACAAACTTGTCAAACATTAATACCAAATGGTTAAATGACCAAACAACTCAGCTTATCATATATTAGGTATTAACTCAAATGCAAATTCATTATCCATATCATATTACTTACCTATTTAATGCATGATTTCAAGTACAAGCCTATTTATTCTAGATTCAAGCATAACAATCTTTTACTTGGCATACAAGTAACGTTCTAATTTCAATTCATAGCATCACAAAACTCGAATAAGCAAACTCATTATTATACGCTCAAATAAACATATACACATTTAAAAGGGTAAACATTCCTACCATGATTACCAAAACATCAAAATGAACCAAAATACCAACTCAAAACCTTAGGTACGTGCCACTTGCCATAAACAAGACAAAACTATACAAATTTTCTGAGGCCAAGAGTTGAATCTGGATGTTGTCGTTCAATTTGAAGCTTCGAGATCTACAATACTTACGCATGAAAATAAATAAACTATACGTCAAGCTATATGGCTCAGTGGTGTTATTATGATTTAAATCAATAATTCAAATAGAAATAAGATGTCAAATACAATCAAAATGTGATCTAACTATCAACAAAATCAAGTTTGCATTTCATGTGTCATGTGCATAGTCTCATTCCATATCTCATTTGGTATATCATATATGAACACATAATGTCTTCAATCATCATATCACATTTACATATATGTCATTGCATGCCACAAAGTCCATTTTATTTTCTCATTTCTATCTCGAATCCTCAAATTCTTTTTACAACTGGATCAGCCCTCGAGCTCGTTATAATCTGACCACATGGTCCTTCATTTAACATTTTTACATAATAGATATATGACATATTATTCACCATTAACATATCATATCAAATATCAATAACAAAGTATATGCTCATTATCCATATTAACCAGATACTGACTCAAGACGGATACACAAATCGTTCAACCATCACACCAATGTATTTGGCACCCAGTGCCTCATCGATACGTTCGAAGTATAATATGCGCTCCGTGATTCATTGGTATAAACTGAAGCAAATAAATGTGCCTAGCACCTCATTGGAACGTCTGAAGTATGATATGCACTCCACACCTCATTGGTATAAGCCGAAGTATAATCTTGTATATTAATCCTATGGCATGCTAACTATATTCAACTTCTCCTGATACCGTTAATAGGGTAACCAATGTTTTCAAGCATATATTTACATGATTCACAAATCATATTTTTCACACGTAACCACTTGTATCAAGCTCAACTTGATACATATCATTTCATAACATCATATACATACCAAATCATGAGACAAGTAAGGTTCTTACCTTAATCAATATAGTTTGTAACAAGACATATATATATAATTCAAATCATGAGATCACAAAACCGTAATAGCTACTCATCTACGACTCTCGCGTTTCCTTTATCTCAAGACGGTTCGATGCCGTCTTTAGCTACGTATGATAATTCAAGTATAGAAACAATATTAGTTTTCACCCAATCATATGAAAAACACACAATCAAACATACTTTACATTTTATTCATTTTAGTTGTTATACTCGAATTGCTCATATTTTTCGATATTTAACATCGAATCAAAATCCAATTTCATATCCTTCCATTAATGACCTTGTACTTTTAATCTATAACATAATTTCTTAATACATTTTATTTTATTCAATTTAGTCCCCAATGTCACAACATAAACTATCAAGCTTAGTTAAATTTCTAATCAATTCCATCAAATTTCACTACCTTCTAACTTAGTCCTAACATGCTCAAAACTTATACTTCAAATTCCCATCAAAATCAAACTCAAATTCATTAAATACCTATTAATGACAACTTGATAAACATTTAAAAATTGAAAAATCTAATGAACGAGTAAGTTTAATCAAACTTAGATGATCATGAAAACATAAAAATTTCAAAGAAAAGACTTAAATACCTTAGGGATTTTGGACCAATTTGTAAAGAGAGTATAAATGAGCTTCTTTCTTTATTCTTCACTTGGATGACAAAACAATAGGAAGATTATGATTCTTATCTCTCTCCCACTCACTTGTTATATATACTAAGATTAAGATTGTAATTAACTTAATTGATCTTACTTAATTTATTAATTTAAGACATATATTTACATTATAATTATAATATAAACGCTAGGCGGAGATTATCATATTCTTTCACTATCATATAAAAATAATAATTTAATAACCATTTAGGTCATTTGGTTAATTACTAATTGAGTCCTCAAGTATTTTTCAGTTTAAAAATCAAGAGCGATTTAAATTTTACAATTTAGTCCCTATAATTAATAATTTTATTAATTTAATTCCTCGGTCGTTCTTTAATATATTTTCATAATAGCTTTGTAAATTATTCTATTCATATTTTTACTAACTCGATTTACGAAATTAAATTTTGAAACCGCATTTTTTGACACCATCTAAAAATCAGGTCGTTACAACCAATGCTTGCATCAAAGACATTTGCGCATTACTTAAGTTTAGATATGTTTTGAGTTGAATTTATATGATTTTTAAATGAAATTTTGAGTATGTTATGTGAATTTTTTTATTAGGAGGCATATTGAGGTGATTTGAAGATGTTTTTGACATATAATTTTGGTCCCTTGCTTCAATTTTTTGATACTAGGCTTTTAGGTATCATAATAATAATGTCAGTAGCTCAATTTAAGTATCATAACAATAATGTTTTGTTAGCCTAATTGTCGGTTTGAGTACTAAATGTTAACTCGAATATAAAGTGAAACATAAAGCACATAAATCAAATTTTAAACATGTATGTATTTATCTCATGAATTAAATTTTAATGTAACATGCAACATGAATTACACTTTTAATATTTAATAAGTTTTTAAATTTTATATTTATAATTACAGTAATTAAGGTAAAATAATATTTTTATTTGAATTATTGAAAATAATTAAAAATAATTACTTATTAATTCAAAAAAGTTCCAAATCATAATTAACATATTTTTACATATTCAACGTATAATATAATTTTATTTTAGTTAATTAATGCAAAATAACCTTATTCCAAACAATAGCTGATTAACACAATATTTTTTAATTAATAATTGTAAATTAAATTATAATTATTTTTAAATATATAATTATTACCATTTTTATTTTACTTCAGTTTTTACTATTAAATTTTATTTTTGAACTTGTGATTTTATATATTATATAAATAATTTGAATCTAAAAATTAAAAAAATAATCTCCTAAATTTTAATGAAATATTTTTTTAACATATTAAATTATATAGAAATATAGATGTATTTATTATTTAATTAACCTT
Organism: Gossypium hirsutum; assembly: GCF_007990345.1. NCBI lineage: Eukaryota > Viridiplantae > Streptophyta > Magnoliopsida > Malvales > Malvaceae > Gossypium > Gossypium hirsutum. The sequence goes on along the minus strand of NC_053439.1, from coordinate 50,304,091 downwards.
AAATAAATCCGAATGGCTAACATTAGGCTAATAGAATAATTGGTAGATAACATAATTAAAATATTTTAAAAATTCAACCATAGTTGCGAGTTACCATAAAATTAAACTTAGCTTGGTTATATGACAAGTAAGTTTTGTCTTAAATTAATGTATCAGGGTTAATTTTGACAAACAATTCAAAATGTAGTTCCCCATGAGTAAATAAACTTCCTATACTCTCCTTTCGTCTCTTTCAAAAGATGAATGGTTGGTTTGCTGCCCAAAGCCCAAAATGGCCTAAAAACCCTAAGCCTCACTGCAAATCCATAAATACCCTTCCTTCATTTCTCCTTATATATCAGCCCCAAACCCCCATTCTCATTTCCTCACAACTTGAACCATAAACGTACTGCAAAAATAATTCTCATCGCTTTAAATCTTTCTCCTCCGTTCTTTCCGATTCTTTAAGAATTTGTTTAATCAGTGTTCTAATCGGTACGTCTTTTAATTCTTTTTTTATTTTCATTCTTCTAATTGGTGGGATAATAAAAAAAGAATAATCATGTTAAGATTAGGCTTAGGGTTTACGGATCCTTCTTTTTTTTGAAATGATATGTTTGAGATGGATGATGATGTGAAATTGTGTGTACATTTGTGGTATTTTCGGCAGTTTACTGCACTATATGCTTCCTAGAAAGAGAGAAGGTCAAGGAGACGTTGTAGAAGGAGAGACTGAAAACAACAATAACAGCAACACTATAAAATACGTCTCCGTCACGTCGCCGGTCAAGAGGCATCGTATCTCTGACACCGCTGCAGCTGATTCGACAGTTAACGACGACACCTTTGCCATAAGGAACAGTAGCGGTAGCAGTAGCGTGGTCGAGCCAGCCATGGCTCCTGGTGACTCGAATCATAATGATATAGACGAGGATCTGCACAGTAGGCAGCTTGCCGTGTATGGCCGCGAGACGATGCGGCGGCTTTTTGCCTCTAATGTACTCGTCTCGGGGATGCAGGGGCTCGGTGCTGAAATTGGTAATGGTTTTATACTTTTTTTCCCAGATTTTCTTGTGTTTTTATGTGGCACTTTTTTTTTAAAATGTTATCTGACTGTTCTGTTCGTGTTTTCTCTTTTGTCGTTCTTCGGCAATTTGCTTTAGTGCTGCATGTTGAATTCGACTTTGATGTTTTAATTTCATTAATGTGTCATTGTGGGTTCTGAGAACGAATCTGTGTATTCAGTTCAAGACATGCCTTTCTTTGTTTTGTAGTATGTAGTAAACAATTGTTTAAATTTATGGATTATTGTCTTTATATTGTCAGTGAAGTTTAAACCAGACAAGCTGGTTTATATGCTTTCTGTGTGCCTAACTATTAATAAATAAATCAGATTATTAAGTTAATGTTAAACAAACATGTCACAAGCATATGAACTCCACTGCAGGGGTATAGTGTACTAATCTTTAATTTGATTTGAGTTTAATATTTGCAGTGTTAAGCTATGACTGCCGGATTTTTTATTGTTTCACTGTGGTTTTTGCTTTCTACAGCAAAGAATCTCATTCTTGCTGGTGTCAAGTCTGTGACCTTGCATGATGAAGGAGTGGTGGAGCTGTGGGAGTTGTCCAGTAATTTTGTATTCTCTGAGGATGATGTTGGTAAGAACAGGGCACTTGCTTCTGTGCAGAAGTTGCAGGAGCTAAACAATGCTGTTGTCATTTCTACCTTAACAACAAAGTTGACAAAAGAACAACTTTCAAATTTCCAGGTAGTTGCCTCACTTAAGTCTCTCATTGATGGGCCTAGTTCTTGCCTAAGTTAAATTTTTATGTGATTTTTGTTGTTACTGCTGAATCCTAGCATTGGGGATAAAAATGTAATTTGTTAACTAATTGTTCTACTAGAGTTGCTAGTAAACCAGAGATTGGGATATGGAACTTGGAAGAATAATATTTGTTTACTAAAGTCTAGGCTTGTGCCATCATGGATTCCTTTGTGTGCTTTCCTGTGTTATGTTTTCTTCCTTGTGTCGATCTTTTTGAGATTTTTATTTTTCTAATCAATCCAGGCTGTTGTATTCACTGATATTAGTCTTGAGAAAGCCATTGAGTTTAATGACTACTGCCATAACCATCAACCTCCCATTTCCTTCATCAAGTCTGAAGTAAGAGGCCTCTTTGGTACTGTCTTTTGTGACTTTGGTCCTGCGTTTACCGTTTTTGATGTTGATGGAGAGGAACCACACACGGGTATAATTGCATCCATCAGCAATGACAATCCTGCCCTAGTATCATGTGTTGATGATGAAAGGCTGGAGTTCCAGGACGGGGATCTTGTTGTGTTTTCTGAAGTTCATGGAATGACGGAACTTAATGATGGAAAGCCAAGGAAGATTAAAAGTGCTAGGCCATACTCATTTACTCTTGAGGAGAACACCACAGCTTTTGGTACATATGTGAAAGGTGGCATTGTAACACAGGTGAAACAACCCAAAATGTTGAACTTCAAGCCACTGAGAGAAGCACTTAAAGAACCTGGTGATTTCCTTCTAAGTGACTTTGCAAAGTTTGACCGCCCCCTTCTCCTGCACATAGCATTCCAAGCCCTGGATAAATTTATTTCTGATTTTGGCCGCTTTCCTGTTGCTGGATCAGAAGAGGATGCCCAGAAGCTTGCATCAATTGCTGCTAATATCAATGAGTGCCTTGGAGAGGGGAAAGTGGAAGATATTAATCCCAAGCTTCTGAGGCAATTTGCCTTTGGTGCCAAGGCAGTACTGAATCCCATGGCTGCCATGTTTGGAGGAATTGTGGGACAAGAGGTTGTCAAAGCATGTTCTGGAAAATTTCATCCTCTTTTTCAGGTTGGTAGAAATTACTCTCTCTCTCTCTCTCTCTCTCTCTCACTCACTCATATGTTTCTCTTTGTTGTATGCATGTGCTCTACATGTGCATGTCTATTAGTCTTTTTGCCTATGCTGTTGGAACTTTTAAGTCCATCTATTAGCAAATTTGTGGACCTAGTTTGTTTGAGAACCTCTTAATATTAATCTGTTAGAACAGGCAGTTTGGTTTTATGATAATTGGAGGCTTTGCTAATTAGAGTGTCTGGCTTTTTTTTTATTTCCCCAAGAAACTTGGTCTGGGCTGTTTGTTCAACTTATTTAATTTTGAATTTTTTCACAGCATATATATAGCTTTGATTGCTTCAAGCTCCATTTGTAGTGGGAAATTAACTGTAGATCACTTTGTTTTCAACAGTTCTTCTATTTTGACTCAGTGGAGTCTCTTCCTGCTGAGCCCTTGGACCCCAGTGATTTTAAACCATTGAATAGCCGTTATGATGCACAAATATCGGTTTTTGGCTCCAAGCTTCAGAAAAAGCTGGAGGATGCGAAAGTGTTTATGGTTGGATCTGGGGCACTTGGCTGTGAATTCTTGAAAAATTTAGCATTGATGGGCGTTTCATGTGGTAGTCAGGGCAAGCTAACAATCACTGATGATGATGTTATTGAGAAGAGCAACCTCAGCAGGCAGTTTTTGTTCCGGGATTGGAACATTGGGCAAGCTAAATCAACTGTTGCTGCTTCTGCAGCTGCATCTATCAACCCTCGGCTTAAAATCGAAGCCTTGCAAAACCGTGTGGGTCCTGAAACTGAGGGCGTGTTTAATGACACCTTCTGGGAGAAACTAACAGTGGTCATTAATGCATTAGATAATGTCAATGCTAGGCTGTATGTTGATCAGAGGTGCTTATATTTCCAGAAACCTCTTCTTGAATCAGGAACTCTTGGTGCTAAATGCAACACCCAAATGGTGATTCCTCATCTAACTGAGAACTATGGTGCCTCAAGAGACCCACCTGAGAAACAAGCACCCATGTGCACTGTGCACTCATTTCCACACAATATTGACCACTGCTTGACATGGGCCCGATCCGAGTTTGAGGGCTTGCTCGAGAAAACTCCTGCTGAAGTGAATGCCTATCTATCCAACCCGGTTGAATATGCCTCTTCAATGAAAAATGCTGGTGATGCTCAGGCTAAGGACAACTTAGAACGCGTCCTTGAGTGCCTTGACCGTGAAAAATGTGAGACATTCCAGGATTGCATCACCTGGGCTCGCTTAAGGTAGTACTCCAAATGGTTGAGGAAAGTGCTTTATTTAACTTAATTTTTGGAGATATGACATTATGCTGCTTCTGTATTCAGGTTTGAAGATTATTTCGTTAACCGGGTCAAGCAGTTGATATTTACATTTCCTGAAGAAGCTGCAACCAGCACCGGTGCTCCCTTCTGGTCTGCTCCAAAACGATTCCCACATCCACTTCAGTTTTCAGCTGCTGATACTAGCCATCTCAACTTCATTATTGCAGCATCTATTCTTAGGGCCGAAACATTTGGTATCTCAGTCCCCGATTGGGTCAAGAATCCTAAGATGTTGTCTGAGGCAGTCGATAAAGTAATAGTACCTGATTTCCAGCCAAGGGAAGGTGTGAAAATTGAGACAGATGAGAAGGCCGCAAGTCTTTCCACTGCCTCTGTGGACGATGCAGCTGTTATTAATGAATTACTCCTCAAATTGGAACTTTGTAGGAACAATCTGCCATCAGGATTCAGGATGAAACCAATCTCTTTCGAAAAGGTTTGCTTGCATCTTATTTGTTTTGATATCTTATAATAATCTTTTTCTACTTGTTCTGGATTATAATTTGTAGAAACATTTTATAGCTGTCATGGTAGACGGTTAGTCAATGTTGTCTAATCTGGTTGTGGTAGGCTGGGGATTTTGGTATACAACTGATTAGTAGGAAAGGAACTTTGAGGAGTTTTTGTGGTAGTGTTAGTGTGATTGATGCTAATGTAATTCCATGAATTGCAGGATGATGATACAAACTATCACATGGATCTTATTGCTGGGCTTGCCAACATGAGGGCAAGGAACTATAGTATTCCTGAGGTGGATAAGCTTAAAGCCAAGTTCATTGCAGGGAGAATCATACCAGCAATTGCCACATCCACCGCTATGGCGACTGGCCTTGTCTGCCTCGAGCTATACAAGGTTCTGGACGGAGCACATAAAGTGGAAGACTATCGAAACACATTCGCAAACTTAGCACTGCCTTTATTCTCTATGGCCGAGCCAGTTCCACCCAAGGTCATGAAACACCGTGACATGAGCTGGACAGTATGGGACCGATGGATCTTGAAAGATAATCCGACATTGAGGGAACTCATTCAATGGCTTAAAGATAAGGGTTTGAATGCTTACAGTATATCATATGGAAGTTGCCTGCTCTTCAACAGCATGTTCCCGAGACACAAAGAGAGATTGGACAAGAAAGTAGTTGACGTGGCTCGGGAAATTGCCAAGGCAGAATTGCCTCCTTACCGATCCCACCTGGATGTGGTGGTGGCATGCGAGGATGATGATGACAATGATATCGACATTCCTCAGGTATCCATCTACTATGGCTGAGTTATTTCGTTCGAACCTCCAAATTATTTAGAGTTGAGGATGAGAAAATTCTCAGAGCAGGCTGGCTTCCATTCCGGTTTTATAGTGATTTGAGCATACACAATGGAGTACATTGTGCAAACTTTATATGAAATTTGAAGTACTTTTAGTTGCAGAATATTTATATAATCTTGTCATTTTACCTTTTCTTTTAATATTATTTCTTGGCCATGCATGCATCTTTCTTTTTATATTGTTATATTTTGTTTTAGGTAACTTTATTCCCACCATGTCTGGTAGTTTTCTCTTATAAATAACCAAAATTTACGTTGATCATTTTTATTGGAATTTAAAAAAGTATTAATACAGTGTATTAGTTAATTTTTTTTATTGGTTTAATCACTAACTTGAGCGTTTATTGTCATTTGATATGGAGTATATTCAAATTGCTTAGATTTAAGTATATTTAAATTATAACTCAAAAACTATATATTTAAGTTTATGCACATATAGTGTTTAAACCTTCTTCAAATGTTTTCGGTATGTTAAGCATTTGACTGGTAGAAAGATTAGATTACTGTAAGATTCAATTAGAAGATTTATTTAAAGGTTTTATTCACAAATTGCACTTCAAATTATATTTTTTTCTCAACATTTGATATTTTTTTTGGCAGAACTTAAATCATCCCAAATCTTAACACGTTAAAAAAAATCATTGACCAATAATATTTTTATTTTATAATTTTATATCGATATTAATATTAATTAAAAATAATTATATTAATATTTAAAAATATTTCTCTTCCCGCCCCCTTCCCACCATGGCCGCTCTCCCCTCCCACCATCGCTCTTTCCTCCCAGGTTTCCTGTAATTTTACATTGTTGCTTATTCTCTTGTCATACTTTCTCTTTCTTTATTTTGGACATATGTTGGAGATAATTTTCTTAATTTAATGATTTATGTGATGCTTATGTCTTATAGATTCAGTTGAATCCATCCAGGCAGCTAGTGGGGGAGGGGAGGAGAGAGGAACGGTGGGGGAGAGGGAGAGAGAGGGGAGAGCGGTGGCAGTGGGCGGGAGCCGAGAGAGGGCGGGGGAGAGTTTTTTTAATATTAATTATTAATTAATATTAATATTAAAATCAAAAAAATAAGGCTGATGTGGCATGATATAATTGGTTCGAACCGAATCGACAGGACCTGAACCAGCTCGGGGTGCTGGTGGCTACGACAGCGGCATTTCGATAGCTAAAAAATGGTTGGCGACGTTGAGCCTTCGGTGGTTGAGCAGTGGAAGAATTACACTCCTACTAAGACTCTACTAGAGAATTTAATTTTAGATTAACTATTTCAAAAATAATATTATATTAATATATTTAATATTAAATTTAATTTACCATTTATCTTAATAGTATTTATTAATTTAATATTAAAGTGATTAAGTTTAATTATAGTTGAACTTTCTAAACTTTCATTATATATAGAGAGTCTTGAGTCATTATTTTTCACACACTTAAATTTAAGATAAAATTGTAGAGAGAAAATTCTCAAAAGAGATTATTTCAGAAAAATTATAGAGATATTTTGTTATTTATAATTTGGCCCAAAGATTTAGAGAAATAGCGAAATTATCCCATAAGTAATTTTTTGTGAAAGATTTCTGATTCGAAATGAACCCACAGTCGGTAGACGTGAGTTTGAGGATTGCAGAGAAGATTACTTGGTCGAAGCGTTCATCCTAGACGAATCGAAAATGTATAATTTTGATTAAGTTTTTATTATTTTAGATATCAAAACCAAGTTCTTATTTAATTTTTTTAAAAAAATTTTAATTTTTCTCTAAATTTATTTTCTGATGCGTTTTCTAAATTTAATTTTGCAACATGTACAAACACAATGAGTCTCCCAATGATGGCAAAGTTAACAAAGGAGGTTTTGTTGAATAAATCTTTAACTATTCAAAAAGATTATTGACATTCTTCTGTCCACGGGAAATGGACCTTCAATGCTTTAAAGAAAGGCAAACATTTATTAACCATATTTGAGAAGCCTATTTAAGGCTACAATCTTACCATTTAAACATTGGATTGTGTTTCTAGGCGAATTGAGATCCCAAAATAGCCTTAATCTTCCATCACCTTTATTCCTCTCTTATAAATTATGAAACTCAAAAAATTTTCTGCACCAACTTTAAAAGCACATTTTTTCATATTTAACTTTATGCCATACAACCCCAAGACATCAAAAGTTTCCTGCAAATCAACTACATGCTGCTCCATGGTGGGCCTTTTGGTTAACATGTCATCTACATATATCTTCATGTTTCGACCTATAACACCCTTTACTCGGTCTGGCCTCCGAACTCAAGTTACAGGATGCTACAATAGTTAACAAAACAAATCAAATACATTTTTAACTTTAACATTCAATAAATCAACAAAACCATTCATAATTCATATTTAACATGATTTACAAACAATTCTGAGTCTTAATCAAGCTTATGAAAGCTCTTATGTTGACTCGAGTACAAATAAAAACTAAATTGTAAACTTTTAAACAATTAGGAAAAAATCACAAAATAGGGTCGCACGGGTGGGTGCCTAGGCCGTATTACAAATTGCAATTGTGTAAAGATGGAGTCACACGACTGTGTATCCAGGCCATGTAACTCATTGAAGCTGTGAGGACCTAAATGCAAAAACTTACAAACAATCACACGGTCGTGTGGCTGGGCCATGTGAGAGTTTGAGATCGTGTGAAAAATCCATTAACCATATGTACAGTACCACAAGGGCGTGTGGCCAGCCTATGTAACAAACTGAAACTATGTTTACCTAAAACCTCCCAATTCATAAACAGCACACGGTTGTGTATTAGCTCGTGTATGCAATTAGGTATCCTATTGTGCAAGTTACGAAACCAAATTTTTACATATGACATAAGAATGCACTTAACCAATTTTTAGACCTATTCAAATTGCACAAATGCATGCCAGAACATATCATATTCCTAATTCTAACCAATATGCCTCAAGGCACCATCACGCAACATGAATCAATACCAAAATTCAACCCCATTCATGCCAATATAGAAAGTGACCAAACACGTACCTTATACACAAACAAAATACAACTTTCAATCATCTATTATAGACCCAAAAAGATCAATTCCACAACCTATAACATTGAAATTAAGATCCACTCCACATATCATACCTAAAACATCCATATCAATCATTAAACTTTTATGCCATAATTTCCAAAGTAATCTCACCTATTCAAACATTCCCTATTATCCCAACATGCCAAACATTCATGTTAATTTATCACATTTCTCGAGATTAACAACCACCTTCCAAGTTACCATTTCAAGCCATGAACAAACATAACTCAAATGCTATTAAGCACACATACATTATTTATTACCATCCACAATTAGCTTTTACAAAACACTTATATACAATTCAACTCCTATTTATACGTCACATAACCGAGTTGAACGATTAAAAGTCTACCAAAAAGGGAGGCTAGGTAGTGTGATCTACAAGTTGATCCGATCACTGAGTTCCGCAAAACGATAACTAACGATTCCGAGTAAGCTTTTAATAAGCTTAGTAAGTTCATAGGTTGAAGCATATAACTTACCATAGTTTCCACAATTACAAATAACACAGTTAACTAAACAATTTTCCCTGTTACCATAATTCATATCATCAGGTGAGTTCATCGGATATATAACGCATGAAACATTTGATTCAATATAATTCAATCTCAATCGAAGCTATAACATCAAACCATTGAACATATGCACTTTTACCTTATAAAATTATACTTTATCTCATTATAATACTTTTACAGTTCATCATTATTCAATAGCCATATCAGTTTAGCTCGGTGAACTATAATGAACAGATACGGATACGTGGGTAATCATCCAAAATACACATGATTGCTTATACGAGCCATACCATCCAAAAACACAGCTAGGCACTAAGTGCCAAGCCCATATACTACACATCCCCCCTTAAGCGCACTTAATCATTGTAAAGATAACTTAGTAATTCGCAACAAATGTTGGATTCCGGTACATTTAGTGAATAAATAGTACGTCATCATCCCATCTCATATCAAACCCGTACAGCGCGCGAAATAACCCTATTAGCATGCCAATTGTATCCTATCCTATGTTCATTTGGGTTCAGTACAAATATCAGTATAACACTTTTCAATTCAGCCTTTTTTTTTCACATGCATACCAATTTGCAACATTTAAGTATACATTCGAACATTCAAAATACACAATTCAACATAAACATTACAGAATACATAAAACCATACCATATGAACTTAGGTAAAAGGAACTATAGTAGAAGTGTTAGGGACTAATATGCTATTTTTCCTTTTCCTCGATTATATATAGGTTGATTCGTTTCTTGATTTATACAATAATTCATTTCAAATTATCAGTTTGTATACCTTATAGTAACTTATTTCATGCATATGATATCTTATTATCACTTTTTATAATTTTCCTAAAGTTTTACAGTTTATTCAATTTAGTTCCTAAAATCGAAACAAACGTATATTTCACATTTAAACCCCAAACTTTTAATCCAACTTTAATCTCATCCTTAAACAGTCCTCAAGCATCTATGTTTATAAAGATTTCATGCCAATTTAAATATATTTTTCCTTTAGTCCCTAAACTCACAACTAACAAAATTTACTTTATAAAATAGTCATATTTCACATCAAAGTTCCAAACTCAACCATTAACATCCAAAAAGCTTCAAAAGCAATAATAGTAACTTTTAAAGTCTTTGATAGTTTTACGATTTAGTACTCGGGTTAATTAGACTAAACTACAACGGTCTCAAAAATATAAAATAAAAAAAAGAAGAAGCTTAAAAACCAGTTACATGCAGCGACCCAAATTTGAGCTTAAAAAATGGCTATTCCTTCCTTCTTTTTTGGTGTTGGGCGGTTGGGGAAGACAAAGATTAAAGATAATAGCTTTTTTATTTTTGTTTTATCATTATTTTAACTTAAATTAATAACATAATCTAAAATAAAGTCCACCAATCAGCCATTAAAATTCATAAGGGTATAATTATAATTTTAAACCTTGATAAATAGTTTAATAAGCCTTTTTTATGCGATTGATTTTTACAATTTTTATGATTTAATTCTTATACATTAATTAATTAACTAATCACTAAAATTTTAGGACCAGAATTTAATATAACTCTTATATAAAATTATAAATATAAATATTTAATATTTATTAGCTCAATCATCGAAAAATGAGTTTTGAAACTATTTTCAATATCACTGAAAACAAAGACCAATTTAATTTCTAAAAAGTTTATTAACCTGCCTCCGACAGGATACTCTTAAATTCTTAAGCCCAAAAGGCATGAACTTGTATCAGAATAAACCATCTTCAGTGATAATAGTTGTCTTCTCTTATCTGGATCTGATTATAGCTTGAAAAGGTATCTACAAAACTCATATACATTTGTCATTAGTCTTTACCACCATGACGACATTAGACACTCGCTCAGGGTAAGAAACTTTGATAAAATCCACCGATTACAACTTCTGCCTTTCTTGCCTGCTTGTTTGAATCTTAACCTTAGCGACTCTTCTTTTTTTTTTTTGCTTAATCGGTTTAACAGTTGGATTATCATTCAAATGATGCTGAATGACTGAAGGATGAATACTTGGCATGTCTACCGCTGACCAAGCAAATACATTCACATTGTTCCTCAGCAAATTAATTAGCATTCTTCGTTCGGATTTTGATAACAGGGATGTTATTTTGGTAGTCCACTCCTTGTCATCGTGAAAGAGTTCAATAGTTTGTCTTTTTTGCAGGTTCAGCCTTATTGAATTTTTCTTCTGTTCTTACATCCAAGCTCTCCATGTTAATCATAGATTTATTGGTGAGGTTGACATCTGGTTCACCTCCGGAAGAACCCGTTCCTGTTGGTGCATGAGAATGACCCTTCTCTATTTCTGTCAACTGCAAAGAGAAGATGTTACACTGTCATGCTACTTGTTGATCTAACTTCATGAATCCTTCTCCTGTAGGAGTTGGGAACTTGACTTTCAAACAAGTTGCTACAACCGTCTGAGTCATCTTCATCAAAGGGTTTGCCAAAAATAGCATTATAAGCCGTTGGATGATCCACAACTAAGAATTCTACCATTTCAGTGATTGTATGCTCGTCGTCTCCAAATACCACTAGCAACAGTACTGATCCTTTGACTTCTATTGGCTGATTGTTGAAGCCATAAATGAAGTTGGCTCGTTTTAATGCGGAATCTGTCAATCCCATTTGCCTAAATGCTTGCCAACTCAGCACTTCGATAATACTTCCCGTATCTATCAAAATTCTTTTCACCTTAAAACCTGCAACGAGAGCCGAAACAACTAACGGATTATAACCTCTAGTGCTAAGCAGGTCCGCTGCATCATGTTCGGAAAAACCTACTCTCCATGTTTGAGTCGAATGAGGCTTCTTTATTGGGGTTGATACAGAGATAACACTGCGCAAATAAGTCTTCCTCTTTATGTTAGACTTCGTCCACTTTTCATTAGAGCCAATAATGGCATTCATCATTCTTTTAACAACTTGTTTTCCTTTATCTCTGTCATCTTGGCACAAACCTGAAGAATCTTTAGCTCTGTTAGAATCCTTGAACCTGGATGCCTACCCTGGACGGGTCAGAAATTGCTTCAACCGCCCCGACATATTGTTGATTCAATCGCATTCTTCAAATGAACATATTCTTCTGATCTATGCCTAAGTGCAAGGTGGAATTCACACATTCCTCTAGAACTTTCTCTATGAATGCTAGATCTTAATGGAGGTGGAGGTTGGAGTATCCCTTGTTGTTCAATTTGACTAAGAATTTGTGCTGGCGAGGTTGTCAGATCATGATAGGAATGAAATTTATTGTAGGGATCCCTATGTTGCTATCTTTGCTGTAGTTGGTGGGGTTTGTCATCTCTTGCCGTTATAAGCAAATTATAGAAGTCACCAGAATCATAAACTTGTTGCCCCTAAGTATAGGTGGCTTGAATAATCTCTCATGGATTTGTCTCCTAATAGGGGTCTGCCTTACCTGGTAGTACTGAAATTCCTCATGGTTCGCTGTGAACTCCGCTAGGATCAAGTATTGGCTTTCTAGATTTCATTGCTCTCAACAAGCCTATGTACTGTCTCATAAAGAACAAACAACCTCGCAGGAGGTTTATCAACCAGGTTATACTTCAAAAACTGATGATTAGTACCTGATATAAAGGCCTGAATGGAAAACTCTTCCAGTACATCTTGTATAATCATGGTTGCTGCATTAAACCGCTTCACAAAGTCCCACAGAGGTTCATCCTCATGTTGCTTAATGGACATCAAATATGTTGGTGATTGTTGAAGTGTTTTGTTCACCAGAAACCTGCTCATGAATAATTCCTCCAGCTGTTCAAAATTGGAAATGGAATATTGCGGAAGCGCCATATACCAAGTTTGAGCGAAGTTTTTGAGGGTCATCGAAAATGCTCTGCATTTTACCTTATCCGAGGTAGCCAGAATACTCATGTGGTTAATATAGTGCGCCAAATGATCTTGAGGGTCTCCTAGTCCGTCATACATCTTGGAAAATTTGAAGGTTGGAGGGACATGAAAACGCAATATCTCAATAGCTAGAGGCTCATTTGTATATTTTTTGGTCAACCTTGTTGATTCCGACTTCTAGTAACTTTGTATGTCCTTTTTTAACTACTTTATTCTTTCTTCCAACGTGTTTTGACTTGGCTCCCAACTTTGGATGTCATCTTCATCATCAAGATCAACATTATCCCTGCTAATATGTTGATGTCTACGGGTGGAATGAACAGTTTCCTTCTATCTATCCAATGGATCTTGTTCCGAGCAACTCTAGTTGTTCTCAACTCCTCGATAAGCTTTTCGTTTCTGTCATTCCTTATATTTGCCTGTCTTTGTCTCTCTGTTTGCTCTTGGATGAACTCCTGTTGCTTTTCATATCTTCTTTGTTGTGAGAAAATTTGCTCATTCATTGCTTTCATTCTTTCCTGCATGTCACTGTATTGTTAAAACCTCGACTATGGGTTTGTGAACCTTGACCGGCTGGAGAAGCATCAGCTGGAGCTTGTGGTGGATAATTATAATACCATGGGGAAGGATATTGATAATACTGTTGGAATGGGTTAAACTGATGGGGATTACTCTGGGTTTGCTGGTTAGGGTTTGATCGTATTTGCTGATGAGGATTTTGGCTTACATACAAGGGATCTTGTGTAGGATTTATCTAGGTTTGAGATGGTATATCTTGAGATGGTATGCCAGCCAGAGGATCTCGTGTTTGTTGATCGTTGGCAGGGTTAAGCTCATTGATGGGAGGGACACTGGTACCTGGATTGTCCATGGTTGTCCACGCTTATTGTACCAAATTGTTAACCAATGAAATTAACAAGAAGGAGATTACGGTTATTTGAGTAATAGTGAAGTCTGTATGGGTTTTCTGGTGGAAGGTTTCTGAGAGAAGAAAGACTTATCCCTCATTAGTTGTTATCAAGAGCTTATATATTAGGAGGCCAAGATGTCTAAATGTCTAGAGCCTGCTGATAGTAAGGTCATACATTGTTTCCTTACAGCAACAATGATGTGAAGTCTTAGAATACAACTTATTAAGACAACAGGATAATTAATGAGTTTGGACCACCACATACAGTCCATATATGTCTACCGAAGATGATCTTATGCAAGTTTGCCAGTACGCCATGATACGAGGTTCGACACTAGAAATTCGCTTGTGACGAGCGATTCACCTTTATAGGACATGTGGAGCAACGCGTGGTGTAGGAATAACAAAAACATTAACCAATTATATTATTTTTATAAATTCTCGACAATGAAATGTATTAACCAAGATGTTGTAACCCAATAAAAAACAGTCATTCCTCTATATATCTCAGACTCACTGAGTCCCCACAAGGTACTACAATAAAACCACAGCCCCCGATTCTGTGTCCTTCCCCCTTTCAGTGTAAGGCCTTTTACCTTTACCTTCGTTTCTTCAGGGCAATTTTCTTTGAATAATTTAATCCCCTGAAAGATTTCATAACAATCTATTAAAAAACTTATCTTCCTGAGCTAACTCTTAAAAGATTCTATTCTTCAGTTGGTGATTGTCTAAATCGGTGTGCTATCTTTTTGCTTCTCTGCTTTGGCTTAGAATCAAATGCTGAAATTAGGGTTTTGGGTGGGCTTTATTATAGTTTCTGTGCCGATCTTTATCGGATATTTCTACCAAAACTTCGATCCTTTCACCCACCGTAGCTGTTTATTAATTTTATTATATTGTTGTATCGTGGCACTCACCGTAATTTCCATGGGTTTCTGTGGCATTTTCGGCAGTTTACCTCTCTATATGCGTTCTAGAAAGAGAACCGCTTCTGGTGAAGTTGTTGTTAAAGAAGCTGCTGACCCCGAAACTTCCAACAACAACGGTGCCACCGCATCGTCCTTCAAGAAGCACCGCCGTGATAGCTGCGTAGTCGCCGCCGCCGGTAACAGATCAACGGCTGAGAACGGGGATAAGAGTGGAATAAGAGGAGGAAAAGGAGATCGGTGTGATAGTAGAGTTGTTGGATCTTCAACGTCGACCATGGCTCTCGGCGATTCCAATCATGCTGAAATTGATGAGGATCTCCATAGCCGGCAGCTTGCCGTCTATGGACGTGAGACTATGAGGCGGCTTTTTGCGTCGAATATTATTGTTTCAGGGATGCAGGGTCTTGGTGCTGAGATTGGTATGAATTTTCAAAACTTAAATCATTTTTCCCCCGTAATTGGTTATTTGATTTGTATCATCTCCTTTTGTATCAAGATAGACCCAGTTGTTAATCGATGTTAGGGTTCCTAAATTTTGTTCTGATTTCATATAGTG
This sequence comes from Gossypium hirsutum, assembly GCF_007990345.1. Taxonomy (NCBI): domain Eukaryota; kingdom Viridiplantae; phylum Streptophyta; class Magnoliopsida; order Malvales; family Malvaceae; genus Gossypium; species Gossypium hirsutum. The sequence continues at coordinate 50,288,678 of NC_053439.1, read as the reverse complement.
GGTCGTTTCTTTCTGTGGTTTTTCTCGTGCAAACATCGGTATTTGAGTTTCTTAGTGGTCGTTAAAAAAAGTGTGGGAAAGTCATCTGCATACGTTGAAATTAATGAGCTTGAAATTATTCCAGAACTAATAAACATATTCTCTTTATGGAATGCATGATTCCTAGTCCCTTGGGTTTAAAACTCTTTTTCGGTTACCTTTTACGAAATTTCGAGGATTTGTTTATTGATTTTTGTCGTATCACAGTCATGGTTGTTTTTCCTTTTGTATCAAGGTTGCTCGGAGTGATGAGAAGTAATGTAGAAGTTGATTAGATTTTAAGGAGTCGATGTTTAGGGTTCTAAAATTTGTTTTTGTCTTGTTTATGATAATCCCATTTGATGGGTCGTCTCTTTCTCTGAACTTTCTTGGGCAAAGATTGGTATTTGAGTTTCTAAATGATCGTTAAAATAGTGAGGGTAATCTTCTAGAACTAATAAGTCTATGATCTTTATAGAATGCATGGTTCTTTATCCCATGGGTTTAAGGCTCTTTTCTTGTTACCTTGTATGATGCAATATATGATGCTTATAGGTTGACACTGTGCCATAATTAATAACAGAATGGGTGTTGATATCCTAGATTTGTTTTGGTGCCTTTTTCAGGGCTGATATCCTCACTGATATTTATATTTATATTTATTCTGCTTGTGCAGCAAAAAATCTCATTCTTGCTGGTGTCAAGTCTGTGACCTTGCATGATGAAGGGGCTGTGGAGTTGTGGGATTTGTCCAGTAACTTTGTGTTCTCCGAGAGTGATGTTGGTAAAAACAGGGCTCTTGCCTCTGTCCAGAAGTTACAAGAGCTTAACAATGCAGTGATCATTTCCACCTTAACAACAAAATTAACGAAGGAACAACTTTCTGACTTTCAGGTATTTCCTTGCCTTTGGGTCTCCTAATTTACTATTACTTACCGTGCTATATTTTCAGTATTGGAGGTTAACTGAATTTGGAATAGCTACCTTATATTTCATAAGAAACCTAGAGAAGAATGCTGAAGATTCGTTATCATCATCTCAAAATTCCACTATTTACGTCTAATTCAGTTTAGGATTTAGGAATAAAACTAAGTTCAGGTGCTTTTAAGCTGGGAAGATATGAGGTGTAAAGGAGAGGGAAAGCATCTTTATTCTAGGAAAGTGTTTGCAATCTGATCTGAAATCTTGCTGATATTGCATTTGTATTTTTGATGGTTTTATGTCTTTGCATATTTCATCACATAACTCATTTACATCGCTGTTTTGCAGGCTGTTGTATTTACTGATATCAGTTTTGAGAAGGCCATTGAGTTCAATGATTACTGTCATAATCATCAACCTCCCATCTCTTTCATCAAGGCTGAAGTTAGAGGTCTTTTTGGTTCTATATTTTGTGATTTTGGACCTAAGTTCACTGTAGTTGATGTTGATGGAGAGGATCCTCACACGGGTATAATTGCATCTATTAGCAATGACAACCCAGCACTTGTATCATGTGTTGACGACGAAAGGCTCGAGTTTCAAGATGGGGATCTTGTTGTCTTCTCTGAAGTTCATGGAATGACAGAACTAAATGATGGAAAACCAAGGAAGGTTAAGAATGCAAAGCCATATTCTTTTACTCTTGAGGAGGATACCACCCAGTTCGGTACGTATATAAAAGGTGGTATTGTTACACAAGTGAAACAGCCCAAGGTATTAAATTTCAAACCACTAAGAGATGCTATCAAAGACCCTGGTGATTTTCTGCTGAGTGATTTTTCAAAATTTGATCGTCCACCTCTGTTACACTTAGCATTCCAAGCATTGGATAAGTTTGTCTCCGATTTGGGACGCTTTCCTGTTGCTGGTTCAGAAGGGGATGCTAATAAGCTTATTTCTATTGCTGGGAACATGAATGAGAGCTTGGGAGATGGTAGATTGGAAGATATCAACCCAAAACTTTTGCGACAATTTGCCTTTGGTTCCAGGGCTGTGCTGAATCCCATGGCTGCCATGTTTGGGGGAATTGTGGGACAAGAGGTTGTCAAAGCATGCTCTGGAAAGTTTCATCCCGTCTTTCAGGTCAGTGTTCATTGTTCCTTTTGCAATTTTATTTTAGTTGGAATGGATAAGTTAGAATTTATCCCACTCACGCTCACCCTTGCACATTATTTTCGGTACTATATGCGCTTTGAGCGATTCTCTTTGAGTAGGAAATGAAAAGGTTAAATTTGATTAGTTTTGGCATAGATTAGGAAAAGAGAGGTTGTATCAGATTAAAATTTTAATCTTGGTCTTGGAAAGAAAGGTGTTACACTTAAGAATAGGATGGAATACCTTGATTTGTATCTCAAATATGTTCCCTCCCCATATTCCTCATTTTTATTACAGTATCAGAAACTTCAAAATGAGCATTGATTAATTTTTCTTTACAGTTTATTGAAACTTGTACAACTCCCCTTCCCCCTTTCTCTTCAACTAATTTTCTGTCATTACAGTTCTTTTATTTTGATTCTGTGGAGTCGCTTCCAACTGAGCCTGTGGACCCTAGTGATTTCAGACCGCTGAATAGCCGTTATGATGCACAAATTTCAGTGTTTGGGTCCAAGCTTCAAAAGAAACTGGAGGATGCAAAAGCGTTTATTGTGGGATCTGGTGCGCTAGGTTGTGAGTTCCTAAAAAATATTGCTCTGATGGGAGTTTCATGTGGTAACCAAGGAAAGCTGACAATCACAGATGATGATGTTATTGAGAAGAGCAACCTCAGCAGGCAGTTCCTTTTCCGGGATTGGAACATTGGGCAGGCCAAATCCACAGTTGCTGCTTCTGCTGCAGCATCAATAAATCCCTGTTTAAAAATTGAAGCTTTGCAAAACCGTGTCGGTCCTGAAACTGAAAACGTATTCGATGATACCTTCTGGGAGAATTTAACAGTGGTTATTAATGCATTGGATAACGTGAATGCCAGGCTTTATGTTGATCAGAGGTGCTTATATTTCCAGAAACCGCTTCTCGAGTCTGGAACTCTTGGTGCCAAATGCAACACACAGATGGTTATTCCTCACCTAACTGAAAACTATGGTGCTTCAAGAGACCCACCTGAGAAACAAGCTCCTATGTGCACAGTGCACTCATTTCCTCACAATATTGACCATTGTCTGACATGGGCTCGGTCTGAGTTTGAGGGTCTACTGGAGAAAACTCCTGCTGAAGTGAATGCTTATCTGTCCAACCCAGTTGAGTATAAAACTGCACAAAGGACTGCTGGCGATGCTCAGGCAAGAGATAATTTGGAACGTATTCTTGAATGCCTCGAGAAAGAGAAGTGTGTGACATTCCAGGATTGCATCTCCTGGGCTCGTCTAAGGTACTTCTTTTGATGTTTGATCTAATTTTATGTTCATTATCGACGATAGTGTTTTTGTTGCATTTGTTTGACTTTATCCTTCTTTTCTGCTCAGATTTGAGGACTATTTTGTGAATCGTGTAAAGCAGCTGATTTATACATTTCCCGAAGATGCTGCAACCAGTACTGGGGCTCCCTTCTGGTCTGCTCCAAAACGATTCCCTCATCCACTTCAATTCTCAACAGCTGATCCAAGCCACCTGCAGTTTGTTATGGCTGCTTCTATCCTGCGTGCTGAAACATTTGGCATTCAAATTCCTGATTGGGTTAAGCATCCACAGATGTTGGCAGAGGCTGTTGACAAAGTGACAGTCCCAGATTTCCAGCCAAAGAAAGATGCGAAAATAGTAACAGATGAGAAGGCTACTACTCTCTCAACTGCATCTATTGATGATGCAGGAGTTATCAACGAACTCATCTTCAAGCTAGAACTTTGCACAAAAAAATTGCCTCAAGGATTCAAGATGAAACCTATTCAGTTTGAAAAGGTTTGTCGTATTTCTTGGTCTGATTAACACTCATGAGAATTGGAACAAATGCGTTAATATCGATTCATGAATTTACAGGATGATGATACAAACTACCACATGGATCTAATAGCTGGGCTTGCAAACATGAGGGCCAGGAACTACAGCATTCCTGAGGTGGATAAGCTCAAAGCCAAGTTTATTGCTGGGAGAATCATCCCAGCAATTGCTACCTCCACAGCCATGGCCACCGGTCTTGTCTGCCTAGAGCTTTACAAGGCTCTTGATGGAGGCCACAAGGTAGAGGACTACCGCAACACTTTTGCAAACCTTGCACTGCCTCTGTTCTCCATGGCTGAGCCAGTTCTACCCAAAGTCATCAAACACGGTGACATGAGCTGGACCGTTTGGGACCGATGGATCCTGAGAGACAACCCAACTTTGAGAGAACTCATCCAATGGCTGAAGGATAAGGGCTTGAATGCCTACAGCATATCTTACGGAAGTTGCTTGCTGTATAATAGTATGTTCCCTCGGCACAGGGAGCGAATGGACAAGAAGGTGGTAGATCTAGCCCGGGAAGTGGCAAAGGCAGAACTGCCTCCGAATAGAAAGCATCTTGATGTGGTCGTGGCTTGTGAGGACGACGACGACAATGATGTCGACATTCCTCAGGTTTCCATCTACTTCAGCTAAGGCCTAAGGTTGTTTTTCTCATCTCTCATTCCCTGCTGCTTGGGGTTGTGATCTAAAAGCACAAAACTTTTACAGTGTTATTAAAATGGATATTTCTTTTTTAAAGTAAATTCATCGTAACTTTTAAGTTTCCAATATGATGTTCTTCCCTAATTGTTTGGTCCTCATCTTGTTTTGATTTGCTGTTCATCACGTGTAATAATCTTCTTCATCCAGTGGAAAGATTCCCATAGATTGCATTTCTATATTTTACCTTTATCCACCTGTATTTACGGGTGATATGATATAGGATCCAGCTTAAATTTAAATGCATCAAAAACATAGATTTACATTTTTAAACAGTAAATATTTATTATTTTCCATAATAAAAGGATTAAATTAATTTGACTTTCTCAGATGCTTTCCTTAGTAAAACTATAAAATTCAATCCGACCCATTTTGATAAAGAACTAAAACTACAAATTCAATCCAGTTTGATGATAAACAGCAGGCAGTTCAAATCCATTCAAGCCGAACCTAATTTGGTATGAACAACATAGCACTGTTTTCAAAAACGAAACTAAGGTTTTGAACTATTTAAAGCGTAAACAGAATCAATGTCTGCAAATTTTTCTTTTCTTGTTTCCTGCAGCAAACTACAAAGTGATGTAAGAGAAGGAATTAGTTTTTATCAGCGCCTTCATCGAATTGAGCAGAGCTAACAACTCTAAAATCCAGCTGCTTCTGATGCTTTGAGCGCCGGCGTTCATCAAATTCTTCCCACCCTTCAAACTATTCAAAGGTTAGTCGTTATTAGGAATCTCAAATGACTAAAACTGAAAATGGGGCCTGGTTCAACCAATAACATAATATAAGAAGAAAAGTACGCACACACACCTGGCGTAGCACATCCATTGTGATTTCTGTGTTGTGGAGATCCAATGTTGCGAGCTGCAGACAGTGCTTGAATAATGTACAAGGCAGGGACTTCAGGCCATTATTACTGAGATGCAAAGCCTGCAGACATGCAGTAAATACATGAGTTAAAACAACATAGAGCAAATTGATGAACAAAATATGCCACCTTGAAATTTAAAATTTAGTTTCTTCTACTTAAAAATCAAATTCAGTTACTTTTTTATTTAAAAATTTTAGTCTAATCATTGACACCATCGGTATTTCCCGTCAGATTTTGCTTACTACTAGGTATACCAAGTCTATAAGGATTCGCTTCTTAAGATAGTATGATGGCATGGGTATTGATGGCAAATTTTGACCAAAAAAACTATAGGTGTCAATGATTAGATTAAGATTGTTAAATTGAAAAAGTAACTAGACTTATTTTTAATTTTTACATACATGAACTAAATCTCAAACTTTCTTCAAGTACATGTACTGACAACATATTTCGAGCCAAATTGATATACACACACAATTATATGTGTGCGCATTAGCAGATAAAACTGATAGAATAAAGAACCTAGTGGAGACCTTTAAATTGTGCAAATTGCCCAATGTGTCCGGAAGCTCTGACAGAAGATTCGCTGAAAGATCGACCTGAAGCATATTAAGCAGTTCGGTTAAACTATGCACTTCACTTGGTTAGTGTACTATAGATTACAAGCAAAGACAAGGGCAACGAATACTATACCTCAATAAGAGAACTACATTCTCCAATGCATTCTGGAACAGTGGTTATCCTGAATACCAAAAAACGAGTAACACCAACTGAAACACAAGTGATCTATATTACTCGGACTTGGATGCAAACATCGGATATGGATATGTATCCCATATGGGTACAATTAGATTTTTCTAAACATATCATATATTTTGAGGATCCTCGGATATCATATCGCCATATCCATGTGTCAAACAAGGGTACTTCACAAAAAATGGAAGTCCAAGGAACATAGCAAGTGATTTTATAATGCAAAGAAAAGAAGACTATTTAGCAGCCTTTAATGCATCCTAATCAAACTATTACCTACCTATTATTATTGGCCTTCAAAACTTCAAGCCGAGTTAGCATGCCTATTTCATTTGGAAGGCTAGTCAACTTATTGTTGGCGACATGGAGTTGCCTTAGAGAAGTCAGAGAACCAAGTGCAGAAGGTAAATTCATCAACCTGCAGATCGAATTCGTCATTAACATTTCTGACCCTTCACCATGGAAATGCTGTCATATTATGAGCAATACAATGCAGCAAATAACCAATGAATTATGCTTAGTACAGAGAACAATGACCAAAACTCATTAATACCTCAAAGACGGGCTTCAGCAGCAACTAGCACTTAAAATGCATGGCTTTCACAAACAATTGAAACGAAAATTGGAAATTTGTTTCATAAAAGTGGAATCTAACCATAAAATACTTTTTCATAAGCATTATAGCAGGTTTAGATCAAAGGTCTAAGCCTTTTGAGTTGGAAAGGAGACTTAATATTGATAAAGTGAGTAGAACCATGACCTTAAAGAGTCACATTTATTCATCAAAATCCTTTAGTCAAAAGTGAAAAAGATAGGAAACTGAAGATTTTGCCTGGTATTGCAAGTAAAACCATGGGATAGTACATTGGGAACACGGTTCAAATCCAACAAAAGAAAAAAAGTTGATAACAAGAGGCAAAAGAACTCACTGGTTCCGAGTGAAGGATAGAACTGTTAAATACTTCAAAGATGCCAATCCTTCCCATCGAATGGCTTCATCCGAAATGCCATTACCATCGAGGAACAGTTTCTACAAAGCATTGAGGTTCAAAAACTAATACATATGAAATAGTATAGGAACAAATTAACACAGAGTATCTCAAATGACATTTGTGGAACATGAAGGGAAACTAAAAGGTCATTTTTACCTGAATGGAATTCAAACAGCTGATTTTGTTTGGTACATCTTGGATGCTGTTGTTATTGACATCTAGGACTCTTGCAGAAGATCCGCAATCCCATACTTCATTGGGTATGGCCTTACAAAATCAAATCAACAAAATAATAATTGGGTAATTGTTGAACATAAAAAATTGTTAGTCAATGAAAGAACATGGTTTCTTCAAGCTATAATAAGTAAATAAATAGGCAAAAAACATCACACTTAAAACTATGAATACAAACAAAAAAGATTAACTGAGTAATACAGTGCTCCTAAATCATCGTGAAAATACCTTCAAATTACAGTCTGCTAATGCAATAACTCCGGTAGTTTTCCATCGTTGCAAACGGTCTTTTTCCATGACAATTTCAGTCCTCGCATCAGGTCTTTTATACTCAGTTTCTTTCCCCCTTGAAATAGGCCGAGTTTGAGCTTCTTTTAGAATAGGACCACCCTGTTCATTCAAAACAATAAAGGAGAAATCTCGAATTCACATATGAACTTTGATCAAACATCAATGTAATGTAATGGATAAGCTTTTGATTTGGTGCAACCATGATTTCGGTTCAATTGTACATACAAGACTTTGATTTTGATTCAACTGTTGGTATGTCCATTTATTTTAATTACATTGATAATCATAATAGTGGTTTACAAACTAAATCAAATCAAAATTTCATATAATCAATTATATGAAATCAAAGTTCAAGTTTCAAGTTCTTCAGTTTGATACTTTCAACAATCCCAAAGTATTAAAAGAGAATTCCTTTATGAAAAATTACCCCTTGGTGTAAACCCTGGGAAGCCATAAGCATGAGCTTGGCTCCATTCATGACCTCTGATTCCTTCAACGTCATTGCATCCACCAAAAGCTTCCCTTCAAACCACAAAATTATTTTTTAAAAACTGTAGAATTATAAAATATTAGAGAAAACCCAGAAATCTTATTGAAAGAAAAACAAACAAACAAAAATCCCAAACAATAAAGAATCAAGAACGACAAAAAAAAAGAAATAAAAAGGGTTTCCCAAAAAATTAAACAAGAAATTTTAAAAAAAAAAGAGAGAGAGAGAGAGAAAGAACCTTTGAAAATAAGCTTTTGGCCGCGAGGAAGAACATTGGTGAGAGGCTGGAGATGGGATTTGAGTTGTTTGATGGTTGAATCCTTAGGTATGGAAATTGGTATGGATCTTCCGCTGAACTTCACAGTTATGTTGATATCTGCGCTGCTTTCACCATCGTCTTTGCTCATTTTGATTGGTTCTTCGATTGATTGGAAGTTCTTCAACTGGTATTTGGAACAAGGTTGTTTCGCTTTTATGCGTCAGCTTCGCAGTGTTTTTGAGCTTTACATAGTTTAAAAGTCTGCAATGACTTTAAACATCTTAATGCTCTTCTTTTTTTCTATTTTGCCATTAATTTTATTGTTTTTTTATCATTTTTTTGTAAAAAATAAAATATTTAAAGATAGTAAAAACAATTTGAATTTTCTATATAAGAAAATTATTTTCAAAAAAATAATATTGATTATTTTTTTACTTAAAAAGTTAATTTTCTTTTTAAAAATATTTATGTAAAACACCTCAAAACTTTATTAAATAATATTAAAAACTATATTTTTTATTAAAATAAGGTTCACAAATTTAAAACTTAAATTTAATTTGAAAATACCAAAAACTAAATCAAATCTAATTATTATAGGCTATTTGAAAAAGATAAAAAACTTTGACTAATTAAAACTAAACCCTTAATTTTTGTTTTTTTTAATAATAAAAAGAAGGCAAAATAAATAGTCTTAATCAACGATCTCTTACATGAAATGGACTTATTTTATCCTTTAGAAATAGTTAACTTAAAAATTCGGGAAATCAATAATTCTGTGTTCAACGTCCTCACAAATACAAGATTTAGCTAGTCGATCCGTATCATATTTCCTTCTCTTGGAATATATTGGAATTTACCAATTTGGACGTGTCTTGTTACTTCGTTTATCTTCCTAATAAGCGTGTAAGAAGAAAGATTCGCGTTGCTCTCCTTTATCAATTCAATAGCTATCAAACAATCACTCTCCATGATTACTTTAGTGCAATTTATCGTCCGAGCTATTTCAAGCCTATGTAGGATAACCCATAACTCCAAGTTAACCACATTTTCTCAACCACTAAACCTTTTAAATCCTACCACCCAGTTACTGTGTGAATCCCGTATCACTCCTACAGCTGCTAATCTGTTACCATCTCTATTAAAAGCTCCATCAGTGTTTATTTCAACCCAACCCGAACTAGATGGACACCATTTAACCCGCACTGGCCGACTTAGTCTCGATCTATCTGTATTTGCAACAGCATCTTTGATCGTGCTAACAACAGTCTTTGAGCTACAGATTAACTCCTCAGTAGTGTTGTTATATTGTTGGAAAATATACATATTTCTATTCTTCCACAATAGCCAACACAAACCAGCAAAATTTATACTAGAATCAACACTCCCATTCCGAAATTTTATCTCGCCCTTTCAAATTTGCTTTAATCCAACCAAACAAATCTAATAAATAGAAATAGAATAAAGAATTTTGAGATATCACCTGACTCCACACAACATTCGCACCATGGCAGTCCCTCAAAACATGGAGTATGGATTCTTGTGTCACCCCACATAATACATCCGGCATCATCTGTTAAATTTCTCCTAACCCTTTCTTCATTCAGTAGAAGTTTCTGATGCATCTGACCACAAAAAAATGTTTAATTTCTACAACCCTGAATTTGGCCTTGGATTTAGCTTTGAAAATTGGGTGACACAAAGAGTGGGCATATTGTTATTCCATTTGTTTCATTTGTATAGCGATGGTCGTGAGAAGTAGATCACATCCACCAACCGAATTTTGAACTGACAAATTTGATTGGTATGCAATAATCGAAATAGAGTTTATAAGTAAAAATTTCATCATTTTCATTAAAATTTTTGTTGAAATTAGTTTAAATATTTGATTTTGTTGTAATAATTTATAAAGGTTTAATGTATACTTTAGTCATTAAAGTATATCATTTTTCTCACTTCGATCTAAGTTTTTTTTTACTCACTTCAACCATTAATGTTATTCGGAATTTTCAATTCAACTCTTAATGTTTCCAATTCAATCCTTTGGAAGTTAAAAAAAATGGTCGGGATATCCAACCAATCATAAATGGCCTAAAATATGAGCCTAACATATTACTCAAGTCTACTCATATTTATAAATGGTTAACCCAAACTTATTTTGGGTCTGTCTATATTTTTTATATTTATTTTAATTTATTATTTAATAGCTTAATACATTTTTTATTTATATATTTTATATATAGTCATCTTAATTCTTTTTAAAGTTTACATTATAGTATTATATATTATTATAGAATTAATTTTTATATTTTATAAATTACATAATATATAAAAATAACATCATATAAAGCATTACAAACTTGGAAAAACAAGTCAAGTCAGGCTTGGACCTTAAATGTTCAACCTCGAGCTCGATCCATATTTTAAACGGGTCCATTTTTTTTGTCCAAATCTATTTTTCGTGTCTAATATTTTTTTCTCAAATTCTCCCAAAATTTGGGCAGACCTTCAATCCTGGGTGGATAATTCGGCCCATGAACAGGTATATTTATGTCACAATGAAGTCGACATCCAAAATAACCTAAATTTTTTTTAAAATTTAAAAATTTAAGAAATTATATTTATATTAATTTGTTTAAAAATTTTAAAAATATGTTATACTTTTTAATAAAACTAGTATGATTCTCACTCACGCTTCGCATTGGGTTAAATATTTTTTTTTTGCTAATCATAGATTAAAAATTTAAAAGTTGCAGAATGCTCTAAATTCTTGTACTATTCATATATTTGGAATTTAGTCTTCATACTTTTATTTTCAATAACTTAGTCCTACTTTTCGAGTTTAAAAATGTAAGTTTATTTATTAACGTTGTTAAAATTCATTTGTTAAATTTGTTAGTGCGACAATTAGAAATTAAACAAAATTACTCACTTGGTATTCATGTAACAAAATGCCATTGTAATTGACCTTATTTTAACAGTGTTAGCAATTCTTAAAAATTCATATCAACATTTTAATCGGAAAAAAATATTTAGACTAACTAATGGCATTATAAGAGTTGAGGTACCAAATTATATCAAAATTAAAGTATAGAGATTAAATCTCAAATTTGAGCAAAATATAGGAATCAAAATTGAAAATTAACTATTTTTATATAATCTAAAAAAACAGAGGGATTAGAATTGAAATTTAGCCATTGAAAGAAAAAAGGGAAATCGACATGTGTCAAGTAAAGAAGGCATTCCTTTAGTATAGATTGTAAAGGTAATAAAACTATTTATAAAAATTATTACAACTTGTAAAAGATTGTAAAATTTGTTATTGAAATAATTAAAAATATTATTTAATTGAAATAACATTACTTTCATTATTTAAATAATTTGGAAAAAAAATTTATCCAAAGTTATTATAGGTGGTATACTTTTAAGAGACAACAATCGCGTGTTTAAACTCGGGTAGATATGATTTATAAAATTTTAAAAATATTAAAATTTCTATAGTGTTGTTTTAGTTTTATAATTTTTTTTGTATTTTAATATATTTTTTAAATTCTTTTATATTTTTTTCATTTTTAAAGATTTTTTAAGTTTTTCAATGATATCATTATGACATCATCACATCACGTGTGGTAACATATGATTCATTGAATATTTCAACCATTAAATTTTTAATGTTCAAATGAAGAACATCTAATAATGTTAGAGATTAAAGTGGACCAAAAATAATTTTTAAGGACCAAAGTAGAGAACACTATACTTTAGGCACTAAAGTGTGCATTAATGTTTATGTTTCTATAATAATTTGTTTATATTGTTGAGTTAATTGTACTAAACATCCTTGAACTATAGTTCTCATTTTAAATTAGTCCCTAAATTTTAAACATTTTAATTACATCTTCAAACTATTAATGTTATATCAATCAAGTCATTCCATTATTAAAATCATTAATTTAACTGTTAAATGGCATGTCAAATCTTATATGACATAGGCCCTGTGTCGCAATTAGCTGATAGCTGATTGTTGATTGCAGTGGCTGGTTTGACTAACTGATTCTATTAATTGATTTGACTATCTGATTCTATTAACTGTTTATTTAAAAAGTGTTTGGTAAGACTTAACTGATAGTTGAAAGTTGATATGTGTAAAATGACAAATAAAGGCAGGACACATTTTATTGTTAAATATTTATTTGTTTATAATACTTTAATCTTTATTGGGTGAAATTACTGAAATAAAACACTATTACTAAGGAATTAAAACATACATTATGGAAATTAATTAGTGAATATTTGAAAATTTAAATAAACAAATTTCTTAAGTTCCTTATTTGCAAATATTAACATTGTGGAAATTGATAAATATTAACAGTGTATCAATATAATTTACGTAGTGACAAAGGGAATAATTTTTGAGCATGTATAGTCAGATATGTCATTCCACACATTTCATTCATAATTTAAATCCTCATTATTTCCAACCCTTTAAAATTTAAGAAATTATTTTATTAAAATTACAAAATTAGATCCTATCATTTTTATTGTCTTTCAATCACAAATCAAATAAATCATTTAAGTAATTATAAATTTTATTTTGTTGAAAATAATTATCAAAGAAAAATAAATTTATTATTATTACATTAGCCTGAAAAATAAATACGATCACGAAAAATATATTTTTAATTTTTTATTACAATATTATCAAAAAAATTTTATGTATTACAAATATTTTTAAAAAATTAAATAATACACGCTATAAGCACATGCATTGCATGGGAAATAAAACTAGTTTCTTATATTTTTAAAAAAAAATATTTTTTGAGATTTTAAGGTTTTTCTTTAATTCTTTAGAATAATTAAAAACAAATCCACGCATTGTCTCCTTGTTTATCCACATGTCACCTCCATATTTGTCCATGTCAGCAAAATTCTTCAAAAACAATTGGTGTTAGTGTAGGAATAGATCCATGTAAGGGATGCTAACCTCAAGGATCAATGTGGTCCAAAATAAAGTTAAGAGGCCAATGTGAGAAAAATTATTAAGTCTAGGGCCAATCTATATATTAAGCCAAGATTATATTATCACACATGCACTATGCTGATAAAAAAAATCCTAAATATATTTATAAAAAAATAAATTTAAAAAAGTTTTGGTTGAAATAGTAAATTAATATATTAAAAATTACACTATTTCAAGTTGAAATCTCATTATATATATTCTAGATTTTGTATAAAAATATTGAAAAAAAAACACCATAATATTTGTTGCTTTGTATAAAATAGGTTTTTTTTTTATAATTTTTCAATTGACTTAAAATTTGGTTGATGAAGGATACGAACTCAGTCATACTCTTAAATAATATTATAAATACGGTGAAAATACCTGCTAAGTCCCCCTATTGTAAAGGCCGAATCAAATTACTCTACTATTAAATAGATAAAATACTCTTTGGTATTTCTTTTTTATTTCCCAGTTTAACTCTAAACAAAAAAAAATATTTTTAAGAACCATAAAAACTTTCAACATATTAACTCTATTAAACAAACATTTTATTGAACTATAAATGATAAGTCTATTAAAATTTAATCTCATTTAATTAATTTTTTAGTAATAAAGAAACTAATTTGAGTTAATCTCTATAATAAAAGTATCTATCAAATATATTCACCTATGTATATACATATATGATAAAATATTTGAGCTTGTGCTGGTCACGTGAATTTACCAATGATTTCTTAGTGTAATGATTGGGATTCCCCATCCACATTTCAAATTTCATCTCCAAAATTTACATTTTCTAAGGTAGATTTGGATAGGCGGTGTGTGATGTGGTACGTTTAGTTTACTTTTTGTCTTACGTTACAGTATCGTTATAGTATCTGATATCGTTACCATCACTATTTTTATACTAATCACAGATAAACACACCTCCCTTCTAAATTCACTCTTAGTATTTGGAATTTGAGAAACCAGTTTCAGCTGATGAAATTTTCTTTTCCCAGTGTGAAAAACATTGGAATCCAATGACCAAAGTATGCAAAAGACAACTTGCCTTAATTAAGTGTCCTCGCTACAAGAATCCATTAACAATGGGAAAAGAAAATACAAATTTTGGTCTTTTTTGGGAAGCACAAACCAAAGAATTTATTTTCCATCAATCAGCATGTGGATTATGTTATCCCTTCTCCACTTTCTTCCTCCAACCATGTGAAACTTTTCAGAGTCCACTCACTTTGGTTGGGTCAAACTATTATACTTAAAATTTTAATCCTTGTATTTTAATATGTTATAATTTGATCCCTCAATTCCAATCATAGTATTAGTTGATTCAAACAGTTATTATCTTAATTACTGTGGTTAAAATATCGATTAGCTAATGATACTATATGATTGAATTATACTAAATTAAATTTAAAATTTTAAGCATAAAAAGGAATCAAAATTATAATTTGACTTTTTTAAAAACATATATATATTATCTTTTTAACCTTTAACTTTAGTAAAAAAATTGATTCAGTCCATCGAAACACTTTTGTCCCACTGTTACAGGCATTATGGATGGGGTTACGGTCCCAAACACCACATGTCAGAATCCATCTTTGTCCCTCCCTTTCCAATGTTAATTCATTGTCTTAAAAATCTCACTATTTTGCAGAGAGGTGCTACTGTGTCATAGGAGTATTAAAAGAACAACAATCTCTCACTAACATGTCCATGTTTTTCATTAATGTTACGTCAAAAATAAGCCTGCAAATACATAATTTCCCATCTGCTTGATAAATGGCCAAAATTTAATGTGTTTTCCATGAAGTAAATTTAGTTAAGAAGCAGGTTAAGCTGAAGTGAGATTTTTTAAGGCATCAGAATAAGGTATCTTTTATGTACAAAAAGACATAAATGTTGAATGCAGATGCTGTCCAAAACTCATTTTCTACTAAACCCTTATTCCATTTAACCTGAACCCTCCAAATTTTTTTGGGGGCATCTTGTTGGGATGTGATTGTGAAGTGAAAACGCGTTAGTGGTAATAATGCATTATATAAGAGTTAGATCGGATTGATGGATGAAGTGGTAAGGGATTTAGTGCTACTTCTTCGTTACTTTTTGTATTTTATAATTTTTTTTAGATTTAGTTTATGTTGTTTTCAAATTAGTTAATTTTATTTTGTATACTTTTCGAATTGATCAATTTTAGTCCTGATTCAAATAGTAGCAGTTAAATTCATTTGGTTAAATTCAATTACTAGACACATGCTATTTGTACAGTATAGATTTAGTCTATTTTCACCAATTGGATTATTCTAAATACTTTTTGAATTTTTGAAATTTCAGTGTACATGACGATCACTAATCTATTAACTGAATTTTTAAGTGAGTAATATGTGAAAATAATAAGCTGGCGTGACGTTACACATATGATAATATGTTTGATGCATTAGATTTTAGAAATAACAGAACTTAACTTAAATAAATTTAACGGTTATTGTTTGGTGTCGGGTGATGACTGAAATTTTAAAATTTAGAAAATATAGGGACTACAAATAACCAAATTAAAGTATAAGGAATAAATTCACAATTTTTATAATGTATAAGGACTGAAAGCATAATTTAGCCGATAAAAATATTGTGAAAAGGTGTGATTTGTTAATTTTTACAGTTATCCATTGCTGCCAAAAAAAATATAATTAAAGATTAAAATAGCATTTTGGAACATAATAATGAAAAAAATTAAAAACTAGTTTAATTATATAATATTTAAATAATTTAATATAATGGTGCATAAATTATAATTTTTGCTCGACTCAAGATTGAATCCAAACCTAATGTCCCACCAAAGAATGCTAGATAAAAAGAAGTGTGACTGGAAATATCTATAATGAAAGATGAATGACGAGGGCAGGGGGTTAATTAAAATTAAAATTTAATTAAAAGAATCAAATAGCCCATTGAATTTTAATTCAGTTAAAAAAATTAAAAAATAATAAATATTATTGCGAGTGTTTTTTTTATATTTTTATATAAAATTTAAAAATATATATAATACAATTTTAAACCTAAAACATTATGGTATCTAATATCTTAACTTTATCATTTCAACTAAAGCCTCGTTTAAATTTTATATAATTTTTTATAAGTATATGTTATATGAAGCTTTCCATCCGCATTGTGGATGTGTTATAATCTAATATAAATAATTAGGCTAAAGTGTAAAGAAGTTTATTCACTACATTTATCTTTTTAGGATATATTAAAAAAAAACATGAAGAGAAACAAAACACGAGACAATTTTTTAAATTTACTTGTAAATTTACAATATTCTATGTCAGAGTTGGAGTCACGACTTTGTCCGATTCGTCTAGCTCACATCCTCAAATACAAAGGAGTGCACCAAGAAGTAGTTGGAAGGAGTGGAAGTGAACTTTTTCCTCAGCTATTTGAACTAAGTTCAAATCTTGGAGTTGTGATTGTTGGAAGAATTTTACTTGAATACCACCTTTTATTTAAACAAAATTAATCTCAAAAACCGTAAAATGAATGAAAACACATGCGATATACCAAAAAGCAAAAACAATAAAAACAAAGGAAACCTGAGCTAAAATTTAATTAACTCGATTTAATCCTTAAAAAGTCAACTTATTTAAACTCAAAATGAATTGAAATTGAAATTGACATGAAAATGAAACAAATCCAAAATTGACCCTAAACTT
The DNA here is from genome assembly GCF_007990345.1 of Gossypium hirsutum. Taxonomy (NCBI): domain Eukaryota; kingdom Viridiplantae; phylum Streptophyta; class Magnoliopsida; order Malvales; family Malvaceae; genus Gossypium; species Gossypium hirsutum. The sequence continues at coordinate 50,271,450 of NC_053439.1, read as the reverse complement.
AAAACAAAATTAACTTTGTTTTTTATATCATTTTTATCTATAACTTTTAAATTTAAAGTTATGCATTTTATATCATTACAGTAATTATAATATTAATATTAACCGAGTTAATACTCAATCACGATTATTTTAAATTTTAAAATAAGTAGAGTTCATCCTATCCATAATCAAGTGGACTTGCCGGGTATTATGAATATAGAAACCCAAAATGTAATGCCCATCTCCTTGTTACAGTTTGATACCTCTTTTTAAACCCCTTTTCAAAGCTAAAATAAACAAAACCCACCCTCTCAACCACCTTCACCAATAGACCAACTGCCCACCTCCCTCCTCCCCGCAGAGCCACTGCCAAACCTCCAAACAAAAAAGAATACTGATAAAAAACCCTAACCCCCCCCCATTTGCACCTCCTTCTTCGATCGTTGCCCTTCTTCCTTTAACCAAACAAGCCCCCAAGAACCTAAAACAAGCTTTCTTTTATTCTTTAATGGTGTTTTCAATTTCAAATTGAGTCTTGGTAAGGGGAAAAAAATATCGATCAAATGTGGCGGCCGTGGGGTAGCAGCAAAAAATCACCGGTGCGGCGGATTCACGACATGTCATCTCCTTTCTCCTGCTCGTCTTTCAAAGATATCCTACACCTTTGCGCTGAGGATTATTCTCCTTCTTCTTCTTCTCTTCCCCTCTCTTCGGCAGCCAAAAGAACCGCCAATGTCTTCCACCGTGTCCGGATCGCCAACTCTATACTCCGCGCCTGGGGCGAAACTCGGCCCGAATCCAACAGGAAGTTACTGGATTCGGTTTCGGATCGATCCGTTTCCGTTTCGATCCGGGACGCCGATAAGCGCATTGTGGTCTACTACACCAGCCTGCGCGTGGTCCGGTCGACCTTCGAGGACTGCAAAGCCGTACGATCGATCCTCCGGGGGTTCCGTGTCTCGATTGACGAGCGAGATCTGTCGATGGACTCACGGTTCTTGGACGAGTTGAAGGGGATCTTGGGGAAAAGCAAGTTGTCCTTGCCGCGGGTGTTCATCGGAGGAAGGTATTTGGGCGGGGCGGAGGAAATCAAGCAGCTACACGAGACCGGCGAACTCAAGAAGTTAATGGAAGGACTGTCGGCGGCCGAACCCGCTACCTGCGGCGTCTGCGGCGGTTACAGGTTCGTGTTGTGCGACGAGTGTAACGGTAGCCGTAAAATTTACACTGAAAAATCTGGGTTCAAGATTTGTACGGACTGTAACGAAAATGGTCTCATCAGGTGCCCTTCTTGCTCTTATGCTCCCCTCTAAAAAAAAATTAACACCTTTTTCTTTAACTATAAAAGGGAAAATTTTCGCTTATGGCTCTAGCTGTAGCTCGATCTCTTATCCTATTCCATTATAGCTCTGACTTGGATTGATTCTGAATTTAATGGGAGTCCAATCTAGCTACTGACGTTAACGTTGGATTCCAACAATAAAAAACTGACTTTTTTTGTAATTTTTGTAGCATTAAAAAGCAGTGAACATTGAAAGGGACGAACAGTAGCATTTAGCATGCTTAAGTTTTGTGTAACTGTAATTGATTTTAGTGTTAATGGGTAGAGTTTTTTTTTTCTTTTTTTTCCCTATTATTATTCAATTATCATGAACAACTAGTACTTTCTTACAAGGTCTTCTTGTTATTACATTCCCTGGAACTGTTTAGAATGATGTTTTGAAAGATGGGAAAGCAGTAATAAATAAAATAATGGTTTGCAAGAACATATGTTGGGGTTTGTCCGCATAACAGGGGTTCCTATTTGAGGCCAAAAAAATCTGGGTTCGTGCATGTTAAAGAGATTCTTTCCATAATTAGTAGGCTTGATAATGAAGAGAAGAAAAGCTGGGTGAGCATGGATCCAGGATTTACGGGCAGTTTTTTTATCTTGTTTGTCTTGTCACCCGTAATTACTTGGGTTAGTCTTGATTTAGGGTTTAAATGATTTCTACTCTAGGTTTTGGGCTGGCTTCATTTAAGTTTATGATTTTGGATTTTGCCATTTGAATAATTGAGTTCCTTGGTGGGATCATGTTGGATAGTTCCAAATTTAAGTGATGGAAGGATTTTTTTTTTGTGAATTACGTTAACATGGTAAAATCTGAACAATCAATGTAACTAACGCCATTCGAACCCAAGTCACGTCTAAGACAATAACACCTTTGTTTATCAGGACATCACATGTTGTATATTTAGATATTAATGTTTAAATATTTATTTTTAATGTATTTGGATATTTGAATCTGTTATTGATTTCATTTTATTTTTGAGTTGTAGTATTCAACTCGATCTCTATTTAAATCTAAATTTATTCGATCTTAATTCTTTACTATTTAAATTTAAATTATTTTAGTTCAATTTGATTTTTTATTTACAAAGTAAACAAATTATTATTGTTATCCAAGTGAAATTAATTTTTATCAATTTCCTTTTTAGGATATAAAAATAAATATTCTATGATATCTAAAAATAAATATTTAAAATAAAAATAACTTTAAAAAGTGTATACAAATTATTTAAATTAAAAACCAAATTTTTACAAGATAATCGTAAATTTTTTTTTCTTTATTTCTAAAATTGACCCCAACCGATCCTATCTCACTCCTAATAAAAATGATTGCTCCATATGGGCAATTTCCAGCTTATGTTGAATAAACTATGTAACCTTTATAGAAAGGGATATGGAGGGTTAATATTGAATTGATGATGGTTGTAGCAGTAGACATGGACAAAAACCTTGAAAATGACTTCTAATCTAATTAATCCAGTCCCAATCTCACTCGAACCTAAATGGATTTGTAGTTAAACTATTTAAATTCGTAATAACTTACTTAAAAAAATTCGAACCAAACCTTGAATCTAAACAACAGAAACTTGAAATGGGTTGGGTGAACCATATTACTATTAGAAAGTGTTACGGGCTGTAAATCAAATCCCCTAACAAATATACATATGAAAAACTTCATCTACTTGAAGTCTTGTGACTCAATAAGACACTTCAATAAAACTTGAGTTATTAGGATTCTCATCTTGTAGATAGATACTAATCTCAACCTTTAATGTAATTCGATTTCTACAATTGGATTTGGGGAGCTTAACCTTCCCTTTCATTTGTAATCTTTTAAAGTAATAGAGATATTTTGAGAGCATTTATTCGAACATCTTGTATGCGTTGCTTTTTTGTGGCATTTTTTTTATTTTTTCGTTGCTCTTTCGTTTTGAGCTTCTCTAGATTTATTTTCAGTGCTCTGAAAAATTTCCATTAATAATTCTAGAGTTAAAGTTAACTTAGACAGATTTGAACTCTAAAAATTTAACTAAGATCATACGGATTACGAGATGAAAATTCTAACCTCACAACCCCTTTCTCATCTCAAAACACTCTTTATGGGCTATTTTAGGACTCAATTCTTTTATGGTTTTTCCTATCCAAAAAACCCATTTCGAAACTGCAAAGTTACAATAGCATCAGTTTGGGCCATGCCTTTGAGACTTAAACCACTTACTATAGCAGTAATAAGCAGAGCCAATCAATGGAAATGTTGTCATCACATCAACATCATCTACCAAGGTTGTCTTGTCTCTTTTAGGAGGTAAACAAACCCCACTTCAGGTGATGTGTCCGATTCTACTCATAAACCAAACAGCAGCTGGTTTTAAGCAATCACTGGTCCACAAACCAGAGCATGGGTCCAGTCCCTCTGCCCCTCCATGTGTAAACATATCATTATATCACTCTTTTTTCTTCTTCTACTGCAAAGTATTGCCATTACCATCCAAACATACCCTATCAAATTATTCTTGGTTCTTTCATGATGGACTGTCCATTTCATGGCATCTTTTTAGTGCCATCTACACTGGGTGCTGCTAACAAATGGCTTTATCATTCTCCACCGAAATTACTGATTTTTGAGCTAAAAACCAAATAAAAGAATTGATTCTCCTTCCTTTATTATGTTTAAATCTGATATTTAGTTATTGCATTTTAATTTCATATAATTTAATCCTCTATTTTTATAATGCATTTTTATAGTTTGATCCTTATTCTTGTTAAAACTTAAAAGTACTAACTTAGTTTGGACTAATGACATCATAAAAATAGAATATAAGGACTAAATTGCAAAATTGAGCATAATAGAGTGGTCCAAAATCAGAATTCAATCCTTTTTTTTGGAAAAAGAAAAAGCACAAGTTCCATTTTACTGTCCTTGGCATTTGTCATATTCCCACAAATAGCTGCTCTTTTCCCATATTTCCAAATAAAATGTAACAATCAGGGTTCATTTTACTATCTAACACGAAACTGAATATTCGAAGTGTTGTCCATGAAGAGTTGGTCAACCCCTAAACGGGTCTGAACTTGCATACGTTTTCCTTTTGTAAGGAATGAATAAAGTCACAACAGTGTGACCCCTTTTAACCTACAAGGCTAAATCTTTTCTTATGTGGCAAGGTACACCTGATTCCATAAGGCCTGTTCGCATTTACAAGCAACTCTCTCTGGGTCCTTTCCTTTCCACGGTGAGGGTCAGTCAGCAGCTCGATGTGAAAAGACTCCATGATTCTTTTTCCTTGTAACTGACTGCTACATCCGGCAAGTTTATCAGAAATGTAATGACGATGATGCCTCTCACATTTCTTGTGGATTGATGGCTCTGTCTCGTGCTCTATTATACAGATCGAGCGTGTCCATATGGTTCGGTTCCAAGCAGAGTGCTGCTTCACAATCACAGAGAGCTGACTTCATATCACCCATCGACTCGTAAAATGCCGCTCGAAGATGAAGCATTTGCAAGTCAGGCTTGAAAGCTATGGCTTTTGAAAGCTCTTCAACTGCTTCAGTTTCCTTTTGGTCATCCATTAACACTAACAAAGTAATCATACAATGCAGCATGTCAGTATTGACTTTGAGATTTATTAGATCATATGTATATATATCTAGTTATGAATTTCAAGCCCTTCTTATGATAGCCAGACTAGTTTAGAATGCAAGCAGTTTCAGATTCTCAACTAGTTTTTCTTCGTATGTGAGGAGTTGAGTCGGCTAAAGAACGATAAGGAAAAATCCGGGTCTCAAACAAGAATCAAATTTAAGAAACTGAGAAACAAAAATTTGAAAATTACCAGCAGCCCTGAATCTGTATGGATAAGTTCTAAGTGGATCCAGTTTCGTTGCCATGTTGAGATCATTCTTTGCTGTCTCACGATCGCAATATTCAGATCGCTTTTCATATGCCGAGGCATTATTATGTGCCTTCTCTATTAGTTTGGACATCTCGTTGTATGCAGCTTTCCGCTGATTTCTTAAAAAGTATACGCGTGCTAATCCTTGGTGAGCTCTTGTGTGCTTGATTTCAAGGGCATTCATATAGCAGGTTGCAGCTTGATCCAGTTTACCACAATCCACATAGATTGTGCCTAAATTGTTGAGTGCCTGTAAAATATGACCAAAAGCAATCAAATAGTATGAAGAAGGTTGTCCAATGACATAGTCTGAGCGTAGAGTTACTCACTTGTCCTTTCCGAAGACCGTCTGAAGGGCATTGAAGGGCTTCCTGCAGAAGCTGAATGACATAAGAAGAAGACTCGGGATCCAAACTGGAGTCTGCTAATGTGTATGATTTCAGGAAAAACGCTTCGAATGACCTCTGAATCGAAATGGACTTCTCAGCTCTAGCAAGAGCTTCTTCACGATGGCCAATGTCGTATAAAATCCATCCCTCGTAAACTAACTTTTCATGCTCAGAACTAGAATGGTTACGGGCTAACCGCAAACATCGCATAGCAGCCTTCTGACAATTTAGCCTGCAATGTTATGTACATTCAGTATTTGCTCATCTAATCAAATGTGGTAGGACCAAAGCTGTGAACAGCAAAATCCCAGAAAACGAGACTTGAACAATCCTGGCATACGACAGCAGTGATTGACTATGGTTTCACAACCTCACTAAAAATCGACATAGAGAATAAGAATTTCACTAAACGAAAACTTGATAACATAAGGCTTACCTCAAAAGTAACAGAGATTGCCGAAACCTAAGGAGGCTATTTCCGGGATCATTAACCAGCATCTGGTGAATGACAGCTAGAGAACCAATATCATCTACGGAAGACCATCGATCATAAAGTTGCATCCAGCAGTCAGCTTGACTTCCTAGCTGAACCTTATAGTTAAGGAACTCAATCAAAATATCCCCTCTTACTTGCTCATTGAACATCTTGTAACTTGGATCCAAAGTTAACACTGCTCTAATATCTCTCAAAGCACTTCCATAATCCTCAATCGCCATTAAGAACCAGGCTCTCAATTCCAGGCAGTCCGGAACAAGCTTGAAACCGATGATTCTGTCAATCTCCGAAATAGCAGCCATGGTTTGCTTCTCCTCGGCCTTTGAGACTGCTCTATATTTATATGGGAATGGCAGGGTGGGATCCAACTCAGTTGCAGTTTCCAAATCGGCAATCTTATCCTTCCCAACGTTATACAAAGACCGTTCCTGATACATCCACCCAACAGCTTTATACTCAGAGATAAGAGAGCTTGTCAACCGATAGGCTGAATACTGTTGCCCTTGTTTGTACCTGCATCTTGCCATGCCAGCTAATGAATAAACATGACCCGCCTCACTAGCTGCTTCGAAGCAACATTGAGCACTTACGTACTCTTTCCTCTCCAGCAACACACAACCCAGTTGATGCAAAGCTAGAGCCTTCTGCCACTTTTCCGTGGCACATTCTCCCAGCCTTTCTAACAACATCACTGTTGCATTCGACACCATACTGTCTCCCATAGCCACCTGGCTTAGGAAATAATACAAGAGGAAAGAAGCATGCCCGGCTGAAGCCAATCTCTCCCTGGCCTCGAAGCTACAAAATATTTTCATCACTTTGGGGTTGTAAAGAGAACTTGGGAGCTCCCTTAGCAACACTTGCAAACAAGAAGCTATTAGAGCATTCGCCCTTTCCTCTAACCCGTATTCGATAAGATCCAAAGCATCCTCTATGCAACTGACCAAAGAAGCTAAGTGAATATCACAAGCAGACTTCATATCCTCACAACAGAACCTATTTGCAAAAGACAATAGCTCCAGAACAATCTCGGGAGACAACGAGTCCACCCTCCTAGTCCTACTGTACAAATCCACACCTCTCATTCCCTCCACAGAGATATCATTTTGCGAAAAATCAATTCTATAACTTTTCGACTCCGTGAAACTCCCGTATAGCATAGCCTTAAATGGGGTTGAAAGCGCAGCAATCTTAAATCGAATACAATTAATATCCTCATTGCCAACACGAAAACAGATATCACTATCTTCTTCCAATGCCAAAAACTCATCCCCCTTAGAGACTTGTGTGAACTCACTACGCTCTTGATAACACTTGCAGTGGTCATAAATAGAATTTGGATCGTACCCAGATACGAGGGCAGCCTTAGGACATTCAAGAACGAACCTACTACAATCCATCGGCGATACACCATCAAGCTCATGTTCTCTCCTCTCATACCTTAACCAAGCCGACAAAACTACTTTGGAGTGCAAATCAAAGGCATGTTGCCTCGCAGCACGGAGGCACCTCCTAAGTAACTTAGGATCACCAAGGCTACTCAAAACCGAGTACTGCTCGATGCATACCAACGATTTCTCCGACTCTGAACAAGTCTCGAACCGGCGATATAGGTTGGATAAGGTTTCTACCAACTGGATGGATTTCAAGTGAGGTTCTATGGGTGGTTCAAGAAGGTCAGTCCTAGGGAGTCCGAAAGGAAGCAATGTTTTAGCTCCTGAACCAGAGCGGGCCTTATTGGATTTCAGTTTTGACCCTATAAATTTAACCCTATGGTTACCAATCTTACTGGATGTGGAAGAAGAACCAGTAGAGTTAACAACAGTGGTATCTGGTGGATTCAAGGCATGAACTTGAGTGCCTTTGAACCTCTCTATTAGCTTAAGACCACGCATTTTTCAATTCACTATTACACCATATGCTCACTTTTTTTTTCAAATAAATTCAATATCTTCTATATTGACATAGAAATATGAAATATCCCAATCTAACTCAAGAATCAACAAACAAATACAAAGAAGAAAGCTTTAAAAAGAGGGTCCTTTTTACCTCTCTGTTTTTTGCCTTCTTCAAGCAGCAGAGGTGAAAAGAACAAAACTTTGCAACAAAGTTTCAATCTTTGAGCTTCAATTCTCTTCCTTTCATGGCATAGATTCTTCACAAGCTTTTTTCTCTCTCTTTTTGATGGAAAATAATTTGTTTTCTTTCACAGTGAAGGCTTATTGTTATTATTATATAAAGCTTTGGCTGTTTTTGGTGTGGGGTTAGTGGTTGATTTGGTGGCTAACTCCAATGCTAAAACAAAGATGAAAGACCCAATGTAGAGCAGGTACCCACTGGAATATTGCCACGTCAGCGTCAGATGAAGATGAGAATTTGGGAAACTTGCCAACTAATGTTGGTCAACGGTTGGAGCAGAGCAGATGCAGTTGATTTCTTCTAATTAAGGTAACTTAAACCATCATTATGAAATTGATTAAAGTGGGCTTATCAATAAGTTAAGCAAAGGTGGTGGCCATTGGCTACACTCCTTAATTGTGGTTTTAGTCCCCCTATTGTGTTGAAATTTGGGATCATCTCTTCTTTAAATTCAATATAATACGGCCCTTTTATGTTTATAATTTTACCAGTAGATCCATACCAGTAACCCTACAATTTAGATCTACCAATAACATTATAAAAATAGATGAATCAAATTATACCAATTTAAGGGATTAGACCCTAACTTTCAATATAATAAAAGGACTAAAACACACGTGATTATGGTTAAAATGATAAAATAATGAATAATTACTCAACTTATATATATACACGTACTGTGATAACTTATTGAATATGGGTTCAAATATTAATATGGTATCCAATGTTTGATCCTATGAAGTATATTATTTATACATTGTTTTAAATATGGTTATATTATTAAAAAACAATATAAGAAAAACACATATGATAGGTCTAGCATGGAGTATAGGGGTGTAGCCAAGAGGAGTCGACAGCTGACCCCCTAAAATGGAAATTTTTTTTATTTATGTCTTTTAAAAATTTTAAAATTTTAAATTAATAAAGTTAAAATTACACTTTGATCCCTTAAAAATAATAATATTTTGTTTTAATCTTTTAAAAATTATAAAAATATATATTATTCAGATGATCAAATTATATTTTTACTATCATAAAAATTAAAATTTAATTTCTGCTGTTCAAATTTTTATTTTTTTTAAGTATAGTCATTGGATCATGTAAATGTAAGAAGGTAATGGGTCTCATCAAAACACCAAACACATCCGACACTTGAGGCTACTGTTTCCAAATTTCAACGACAATTTCCATTCAAAATTTATGATGTTTGGTTGCTTATCCTTTTATCATAACAAATTAAATTAATAAACATCCATCAGCCATATTCCCCATACCTTATCCATCAAGCTAACAATTTTCTTAAGGGAAACTTTATTATTATTATTATTTTACATTAAGTTTGAATTATTATAGTAAATACCCGAAAAAAAATTTTGATTAATGAATATTCGGTTTAGTAATAAAATTAAAAATTTCGAGATTTTAAGTCAAGTTTTACAGATTTTGTTTTAAATTTATTCGGATTAATTACTTATTTTAAGATTTTAAATTCAAAACTTATGAATTTCCGACTTTAAATTTAACTCAACCCTAATATAGCTAGAAGAATCACTTTAAAAATATATTCCAAATGGAAGTCACCATTGCTATCAAGAATAAATGATGAACAAAAAAAAAAGGAGAATAAAATAAATATTCCTTTTATGAGCTTGGTGTGGTTTACTAGTTAAATGTCAAAATCATGGATGGTCCTGCATATTTAGCCTATTAAAATAAATTACAATTAATAGGAAAAAAATATTAAAACAAATCACACAAAACTATGAAAGTAGATCTGCCATGCATATGCCAAGACACATTGTAAATGATTCTCTAATTAAAAAAAAAGAAAGGTTAGGTAACCATTAGATCTAAATAAAACATGTTCTGTCATAAATTAAATTACTCCTCTTTCTTCCATGATGAGTTTTTGGAGTTGTTATAATGACTTTATTAATTCCTTCAAATTTAGCATAATTTGATGTTTTATTTTTATATTATTATTAGTAGATTTAAATTCATCGTATCTTATTATTACTGTTAGTTGATTCTATATTTAGGGTCAGGGAAAAATATTCAATCAATTATATTCAGTCGATATAAATTTGCATGTTGATCACATATTTAAGATTGTTTTAAAAAGAAAATTTTATGTTATCACTTTAACGATATCAACTAATGGTGTTATCGATTTGGACCTATTAATAACATTATAAAAGTAGAAGAATTACGGTTTTCTTTTTTAAAGTTGATTGGGTGAATGATTAATTGCAATAACTAACAGGCTTAACAATTTGGACATACTGATAACGTTATAATAGCAGAAATATCAAAATATATCAAATTGAAATAGAGGGATTAAATCCTAAATTTCAGTATAGTAGAGGGACTAAGACAATAACTGAATCATTTTTTGAAGTTAATTGAGGTGAATAAATGATTAACTGCTAGGCTCTAATAACATTATATCAGTAAAGGGACTAATTCATGTCAACTTAGAGGACTAAACCCAAAATTTAGCACAATAAATGGGACTAAAATCATAATTAAACGGTTTTCTTAAATTGATTGGTTGAATAAATGATTAAAAGATAAGTTGAACTATCTCCAATATGTTTATAGACATAATTACAAATTGCAATCTATTATACAAAAAAAAAAAAAAGAGAGAAGAGAATATATCCTTGGTAAGAAAGGAGCATAGAGCCAAGAAAAGTATGGGTTAGGCCCCCATGTCCATGTGAGAAATCTGCATCACTCTGTTTTCTTGCCTTTAATAGAGAGGCCAATTTGCATCCATGTTCAACATTTGCCCCTTGTATTGTTAAATCATTATTTTCCCACTTTTTTACAACATTTCTGGGGTCCCCCCCCCCAAATGTTGCCATATTATGATATAAGTAGAGCTGAGAAAAAAAAATGAAGTCAATTCGGTTTTATAAAATTTGGTTTAATTAGTATTTTAAATATATTCATTTCGGTTCGATATTTTATTTACAATATAAATATAATGTAATTATTTGACATTTAAGTCTATTAAAGGAGTAAATTAACCCAATCCTCAATAAAAAAAGAAAAAAAAAAGAAAAAGAAAAAGGAAATCCAACATCAACACATGAACATGTGAGATTAGAATACATAGGTTGTAAACACCCTTAATAATATTGATGTATGTTGACACTTGAGAGAGACCAACATTAGTGACAATATATGATAAGATATTGACAACCTAACTACTTACATTATCAGTCAACTCAAGCTATAAATTAGATAAATAAGTAATCTGAAATTTAGGTTTTTAAAACTAGATCGATGGTCAAAGTTATTGGATCGTCGATTTAATCAATTTGTTCGGACAGCTTGTTTCGAGGATTCCAACTCTGTTCTCTAGAGAATTAATTGAAAGGTTATTGATGAATGACAATATGCAAAGCTAATTTAATTAAATTTGTTTAATGATTTACCCGTTTTACTCTCTAAAAATAATTAAAAATATAATAATATTAATAATTATAATATGCGTAAATTGTGTATTTAATCCTTGTATTTTAAGTTGGTCATTTTTAAATCTTATACTTTTTAAAATTTAAAATTTTTATTTTGGACAAATTGTAGCTATTAAATTCATTAAATTAAGTTCTACTGCTTTCAAAATCTAATGCAACAAATATATTATTAAATGTATAATATCATGTCGGCTTGCTATATTCAAATAATATTTTAAAAAAATAATTTAATTGATTTAACTACTATTGTGTGTCAAGACTAAAATTTCAGAATTTGTATAGAGAGCAAGAATGATCCAAATGGAGAACATCGACCAAATGTATAAATTTACGTATAATACAAGACTAATAACATTATTTAACCAAATAAATTTAGTTGTTGCCGTTTGGTCATGACTGAAATTTAAAAATTCAAAAGTGTAGGGATTAAAATTGATAAATTTGAAAATTATAAGGACTAAAATTAATCAAATCAATGTACAAAAACTAAACCCACAACTTATGCAAAGTGGCGAGGTTGATGCCCAAATATGTTAGTAGTTAGTTGAGGGACATCTTAGTTTCAATTTTATGATACCACAACACTAAATTCAACATTCCAAACATCTCTTTCCTTTTCGGCTCTTCTCCTTTAACAAATATTCGAAAAGAAAATCATCACCAAAACAACATAAATTATGTCAAAATGGTGACAAAAAACGCAGTATTAGTAACTTTTTGAGCACAAAGGGTGAAAAACATGTCATACAAAATTTTCCTTATGCCTTTGATCTTTCTCCATGTTGTCACTACAAAATAATGGGGCCAACTTTGTTTCGGACTTGTCCATTGTCCGATTAAAAGATGGTTTCTGAATTTCTCATGTCAACCACGAGTCACACTTTACATCAACTTATCACAAAGTACTTGATTAATATGTTTCTTATCTTTAACCAGGGGCAAATTCAAGTTCAGGGAAGGGACTTGTTCCAAAAAATGGATTTAAAAAAAATTCTTCAAAAAAATTTAAAAACTAATATGTGGTAAAATTATATTTTGACTTTCTTAAAAAAAGTGTTTAATCCCTTAAAAAAAACTGAAATAATACATTTAACATGATAAAACTACAATTTAATCTCTTAAAAATTAAAAATATAAACAAAACATTAACATCTTCCTTATTAAATTATTTTTTGAAAAAATTTCAATTTTATTAATGATTAAAGATTAAAAATTTTAATTAATTTAATTAATACTAATTCAGTTTAATTAACCGAATGATTAACACTTTAAACATCTCTAACCATGAGTACAAGATAAAAGACAGTCCTTTGGTGGTTATCGATTATTAGAAGACAGAGATATATGACTTTGACCTATTATCAAACAGCACAAAGACTAATAGAGTAATCGGGGCTCCACTTCGCTCCCCCAATATAATATGATTTTGGTGTTCATGGTCATGGAGTTTCCATTTTATAAAAAACTTTAATTTGCCAAGGAAAGACCATTCCAGAAGTCCTTCCCTTTACCCTTTCTTTTTCCAACCTTTGGCTTCTTTCTTTATTTTAAACCATGCGCATTTGACAAAACCAATACAGGAGGCGGACCTCCGGAACTGTAAACAATGATGATTATATGATTATTCAAATGTGTGATAAAATACTTAAAAAAACAAATCATCTGAAAAGGGAAAAGGGGTTGCTTTCCTGTCATGTTGCCAAATCTAAACAACGAACAAGACGTGATAAATCTAACATCCAAACCCTATATACTTAGTTCAACAAATTCGGATGTCCAAGTTTGTGTTTTTAAAAAAGAAGTGCACCCTTACTTTTCTTTACCTTTCATTCTTTTTTTTATATCAAGCTGGGCCCCACTGCAGTCTACACACACATATATATATGTATCTGTGTGTGTGTTTATCTTCTTTCTTCATTGCACCAATCAATATGATTTTCCAACAAAAGTTTCAGACATTTCTTTTTTCAATTACAGCAACTTTCATCCGATTCCGTCCTGAATTTTTATACCTGCAAAGACTGCAAGAACAGCTACCATCACTATCACAGCCAGCGATCATAGCTGGTGTGGACATCGAAGGTCAGGCAGTGAGGATGCCAATGCCAATGCCATCACCATCCCCACAACCCCAATTGCCCTCTCAGCTACACCCTTTACTTGCACTCCAGAACCATCAACAATGGCAAAATACAGTAATAGCATTTTGCTTTTCATATGCACTGGGTGTATCCCTCCAATATGCAACACCCCATCAGTCCGATCAACACCTACCATTTGCCATGGTTTTGCTTTCCTTCCTTGTCCTACTTATCTTCATTTTGATGTTGGGTGCTTTCTTTATCAACCCATATTGCACCACAACCTCAAATGCATTGCAGAAAGTTGCTCTCCTCCTTTCAGCAGCTGCATTCGCCCACACTCTTTCAATCCCCTTGTCGTTCGAGCTCAAATGCACCATATGGGCTGTGTTTCTCCTCCCCTTCCTCGCTGCCATCATCTTCACATACTTGAATACAAAGACGGCCTGATTTTAAAACTTACTATCTGCTTGTTTCACGGATCCAGCCTGCATTACATTACAGAGTCGAAAGAACTTCAAAGTTGCATTTCTGTTAATAGATTGCTTGTAGTCTGTACGAAATTTTGGGTTTCCATGGGGCGTCTGGTCATGGTTAGAATACTCTACTTCTCTTTATTATGTAAAAGAATTTTGCAAGCTATTGGAAAAAAGAAGAAGAAAGTAACATGATTATGTTTATAGCTGTTGGAAAGAAAATTGTGAATAAAATGTAATTGGTTGTGTTTGTAGCATCTCTTACTAATGCTGCATCATTTAATTAAAACACCACTTCATAATTAACTTTGTTTCCCCATTGTTACAAAACAACTTCATTTTTAAAATATAAGGATTAAAATGCATTCCGTGACATATTACACGAACTGGTTCCCCTCCAAGCTATGGCATGGATCTCATTGTCTTTCCAATGACATGGCAGTTTCAGAGATTTCAGTCATTCTTCTTCTTCTTCTCTATCGTCCGTCATCCATGTTATTATATGACAATGAGTTAACATTTATGTCAATTACGATGGTGTTTGAAGGGAATGATTAAATAATTTTTTATTAAAATTAAAGAAACGGTCTTAATATTAAAATTTAATCATTCAATTATTAAAAGTTATGTAATAATCATCAATGATTTCGAGTTGTCATATTTATTACTCGAGTTATGTTCTCAGTTCAGTCATTTGGACATTAAAAACTAACAACTAAAATATTCAACCAATCATATGCTGCCACATGTTACACGATAATTATAAGGAGCTATGACCATGA
This sequence comes from Gossypium hirsutum, assembly GCF_007990345.1. Taxonomy (NCBI): domain Eukaryota; kingdom Viridiplantae; phylum Streptophyta; class Magnoliopsida; order Malvales; family Malvaceae; genus Gossypium; species Gossypium hirsutum. Next base: position 50,256,397 of record NC_053439.1, on the reverse strand, counting down.
CCCCATCTTTTCTGATGAGCTCACTTGCTAGCATAACACCACTGTTCACCCTACCACTGCTGATGACCATGATGACGCAGTCTCTATTATTACTTCAAGTAAATCAAGTAAAGATTTTCTTCCATTTTTTTTTGCTAACTATATTTTCTGCAATTTAGAAAAGAAACCTATGTTACAGAAGTTATGGAGGATTGAAGAACTAATCTCTTAAAACAAGTTGTGTGATAGATGCTTTCCGAAAGCAACTGCATAAAACTTACATTTGGAGTGGTAGTTGTAGATCAACCATCTATTTACATTATAGACGCTTTAGCAAAGCTTGAAAATATGGAGGATTCATCTTGTAGAAGTGCAGTTGGGTTACCTTCCTCAACCTGTACCATTATCAAACTTGAAATAGTTGGTCACTCATTTGGAAACTTGGAACGGGGATACTACATTTCTAAAAAATTCCAAATATAAAATTGAATCTGATATCGAGTAGATGCCGGACTATGTTTTGCAAGTAATGCTGGAGGGGATATAGAAAGCACACTAGGGTTCCTTGATTGAGAAAAAATACGCTATCCGTATTCAAAACTGTTGAAATGTAGTGTGCGATTATGATCACTGTCATTCCTTGGCATGAAGTGGGTATAGTTTTCTATAGAATTGAAGTTGTCTGTGTATCTGTTAGAAAGTAAAAGAAAATAATAAGCTGAAATGTAATTAAATTATTTCATCAAAAGAGTGTCTTGTATAGGCAATTACATCAATAAACTCAGGAACATGAGTAAATATATCTAACACCTTCTCATAAACTGAAATCATTGAAGGTTAGCTTCAGTTTAAGCTCGTCATCAAATTCTTCATGTTACAAATGCCTAGAGCACACCTAAGCTTTGTGAATGCAACAACTTTGAGGGGCTTGGTAAAGATATCTGCAACCTGGTCCTCACTTTTGCAATAAACAACACCAATGATCTTCTCCTCGGTGAGATCTCGTGGAAAGTGAAATTCTACATTTATGTGTTTGCTTCTCCTATACAATACTGGATTCTTCGAAAGTTTAATTGTTGAACCGTAATTAGAGTAAGTTGTGGTTGGTTCTTGCTGTGGAAATCTTTGCAAGTATGTTCTTCAACCAAATGGCTTGAGTATCACAAATAGTTGCAGTCACAAATTCTACTTCTATGCTAGATAGCGTAACAATTTGTTATGAACCAGCTCCAACCTAGCATAAACACATAACTCGGGTTGGAAATATACTATTGCAAACAAAACCATTAGCACTGACAGGAAATCAAACTAAATGTAATTCGTACAACTGAATGAGGAAAATGAAACTCAAAAGGATTGCTCTTCTCGTAAAAGTCGGGAAATAAATTGAAAGAAACTCGGGTAAACCGTACTAGGTTTGATTCCCAGGATTGGATGGGTCACAGACATCCCGCTTAAAACACAATCTCTTAGACAAAATATTGCACTAATGTAATTTAGTAAACCTTTAGAATTTTTAGAGAACAAGAATGGAGAGAAAAGAGAGAACCGAGTTTTCTTATTTTCGTGTGTTGTGAAAAATGAGAAAAGTAGCCTACTATTTATATTTTTTTAGAAGGGTAAAATGGTAAAATAACAGTGTCAATTTTTAAATATAATAAAATATTTTCCTCAACCAAAAATATTCTGCAACAATCAGAAGATTTTCCTCAATTGAAAAAAAATTCTACAATAGAAAATATTTTAAAAAAATATTTCTAATTTTGCATTACGAACAACTCGAAGTACTTCTCTCTTTTCTTGTACAAAATGCAAATACTTGAGAATTCTTTTAGCAGCCAACAAATGAGTTTCTTTTGGATTCTCCATGTACCTGCTAATAAGACTAATAGAGTACATTATGTCAGGTCTAGTGGTTGCTAAATACATTAGACTTCCTACAATCTGTTTGTAAAGAGTGATGTCAATCTTGAAAAATTCTTCTCTAACTTCAGCCTCAGATTTGTAGGTGTGGTGACAAAAATACAATTTTGCATCCCAAACCTTTCTAAAATAAACTGAACATATTTGTTTGTAAATAAAAATTCCACCAGTAAATAATGCATTAAACTAGGTTTGATATATCAAACTCGGTCATCATTGAATGCTTAAAATTTTTAAGCCGTGTAAGATAATTCCTAGTATAAATCAAATCATCAACATATAAGATCTTTAAATTTTGTAAAATATGTCTGCTCATATGGACATTTTTGAAAACCTGTCATATTGATATAGCATCAATACAACTGTACCAAATTATTGGAGCTTGTTTTAACTTATATAACGCCCTTTTTAGTCTATAAACTTTATGTTCACTTCCATGCTTCGTATAATCAGAGCATTGATCGATAAATACTTGCTCTTGCAACTCTCCATGTAGAAAGACTGATTTCACGTTTAACTGATAAATTGACCAGAGCTGTTAGTGCCACCACTAATTTGATGTATCAAGTCTAACTACTAGAGCAAATACTTTTTTATAATCAACACCAAACTCTTGCTTGTAACATTTGGCCACCAAACCTGCCTTATATTTGTTGATTTCACCATTCTCATTGAATTTGGTTTTATAAACCCATTTCACTCTAATTGTCTTTTTCCCCTTTGGAAGATCAATAAGCTCCTAAGTGTTGTTGTTGTTTTTTTCAATTGCTGCAATCTCAACATCAAACAAACAAATAAAAATATAAAATTGTAGAAAAATATAGTTATCAAACAAATAAAAAAAAAAGAAGTAAAAGAGTGTAACACCCCTAACCCATATCTATTGCCAGAATAGGGTTATAGAGCATTACCGGAGTTTACAAATTAATTTAAAGACATTTCATTTCATCAAGCATTCATATTTAAAACCAAACAAAATCAAAATATTAATGAGGTAGCGTTGGCCAATTTAACTTATACATATCATTCAATGCATTATTCTCCTAACATGCACAAACTCCACATTCAAGTTAGTTCAATAATTTCCGTGTATCAATAATACATATACCATGATTGATGAGCTCATCAATTCCATGATTTCCACTCCCTTGTTATTTTTCCATATTTATCCCATTGAACTACTTGGAATTTCGATGGATTTTCAAGGGTACACCTAAGTGTACAAATCCGGGTCTGTCAATTCATATTCATGTGTGCACATTTCCATTTCAGAGAGCACACTCCCGCGAACCTTATCTTTACAACGGGATTACTAGTCCAGGCTAAATCCTCTGTAATATAAACTCATAGAGTATTGTCGGGATAATCAGTCTAGGCTAAATCCCCTGCAATGACAATTACTTTAATGAGCTTGGATCTGAATTACCAGTCCAGGCTAAATTCATACACTAATTCGGATTACCCGTCTGGGCTAACTCCATTTTCCACAAATTCTTCGAGAGGGCTATATCAGGATAGGATCACCCATCCGGGCTAGATCCTTTTTACCGTCAATTCCTTTTTAGAGATCCATCGAATTTTCCTTTCATTCAACCGAGATTTATTTTCTCTTTTCATCAAGAATATCAATACTTCATCAATTATCATACAATAAACATCCAAATCATATTCACATCAAGAAAAATATGTTTCAAGCATTTAAGAATATAATTCAAGTTACACGAACTTACCATGCTAAATTGCAGAAATATCAAAATTCATGGACATTTTGGTAATTTTCTATTTTCCTCGAATTTCCATCCAATCTTGATCTAAATTAATATTTCATTCAATTTATTAATTTAAATAATAAAGCAATTCATTTCATGCAATTTGATCACTTTTTGACATTTTTAAAAAATTACCCTTAAAATATTACTTTTATTCAATTTAGTCCCTGAACCTAAAACATGCAAATTAGTCATTTTTAATGAAAATTCATGCTAGTTGAATAATCATATATTTTCCTCCTCCTCCTCTCCATTCCACATCCTTAATGTATATAACATGCTTATATGTAACATTATTTATAATTTCATTATTTACTTATTTGTTCATTCAAAGCTGTCCACTTGAGTCATAGTCACAAAATTATTTATATCTTGAGCTATGTAACTCCAAATTGAGATCCGTTAATTTTATATGAAACTAGACTCACATATCTTCTTACTATAAAATTTTTAGAATTTTTGGTTTAACCAATAAGTACAGTTTATTCTTTAAATTCATCCCTATTCTGCTATCCCTTCTTCACTAAAAATTAATTATCTCCTTGTACAGGATTCGGATAATGTTACCGTCTGTTTCTATTGAAAATAAACTCATTCAAGATTTTAAACATATAAATTTAAGCCCCTAATAATTTTTATCCAATTTTTGATGATTTTCCAAATTCAAAACAGGGGAGCCTAAAATCATTCTGACCTTATCTCACAAAATTTATTATAACTCATGATTTGTAATTCTATTGCTTACACCATTTCTTCTATGAGAAACTAGACTCAATAAGCTTTAATTCCATATTTTTTTTCATCCTCTAATTCAATTTATAAGATTTATGGTGATTTTTCAAAGTTAACCTATGCTGCTGTCCAAAACTATTTTAGTGCAAGATGTTGATAATCAAATTTATAACACCCTCATTTCCTTTCTCTACAATATTTTCTATCAATTCCTCTTGTTTCCCTTCACTAACATATCAAGAACATAGAACCTTATATAATAAAACCCTACATTAACATCAATTTCATACTTTTTCAATAATATCAAACTCAAAAATATATTGAAATCTTGATGTTCTTACCTTGCTCTATTGATTTCAATCTTTAACTTGATTTTATCTCTCCTCCAGCCTCTATTTCTTGAATCTAACTTGATATTCTAGCTCCCCATGGTCTCCTTATCAATTTTCTCTCTTGGTGGCTATGGAAATTTCTTTGATTTCTAAGTGAAAATGGTGAATTTTTAGTGAGAGGACTAAATTGTAAAGAAAAGAAAGTTTCTTTCTTTCTTTTCTCTTCATACGTTGGAATGCATGGGAGAAGATGATGATTCTTCATCTTTTCTTCCATATATATATACTAAATAAAATAATAATAAAATGATAAAATGTCATTTAAAAATCAAATTAAAATATTAATAAACTAATACTTATTTATTTATTTAATCTAAAATATCTCCAACATTATCATTATTTTCTAGATTTCTCTTTCTTCTAATTGATCATTTTGCCCTTTAGATCTTTTAAAATTCCATCATTAAGTCATCACTTAATTTGGTAAAATTACGATTTAGTCCCTTATAATTCTTCATCTATTCAATTTGGTCCCAATTCATCAATTTTCCTTAGTTTCTAGATTATTTCACCCTTAAAATATTTACACTATTGGTCCTTCAACTTTTTCATATTTACACTTGAATCCCTCAAATTTTGAGTATTATTCTTGGGTAACAAAACTTTTCTCACTTTTACAATTTAATCCTTTCTTTAATTAATATGTCATAATATACTTTCCAATGTTGTCATAACTCAAAATTATCCTTTTTGTCACTTTATTTCCTTATTATATCAAAGATAATATCTTACTGTAAAAATTTTCGGAGTATTACAAAGAGAGAAGCTTTACTTGAAGTAACAATAAAGACATTGTCGTCGTGATTATTGGTGGCGGTAGAATGGCCGATGGGCTTATTGGAAAAGGTGGGGTCATGGTTCATTGTTGCTGTCGTTGGATTCCTTGAGGATCCAATGTTGATGGTGTAATTATTGAAATCTTTATGTTGCAAATAAGCTAAAAAAATATTGTGGACTAATTCTAGAGAGGTCCCTAATTTTAGTCAAAAGTAAAAAAAAGTCATAGATTAATAAAATTTTTAACGTAATTATCTTAATTAAAATGACTAAATTGACAAAAAGAAAAACTAAATACAAATTACTGTCAAAGTTGAGATCAAGTCATTTAAAAAATTTATAAAAATTGACCGCATATTATGAGAAAAAGAAATTTATGGGTACCTCAAGGGTCTAGCAAATGCATTGCATAGTCTTTTGTCATAAGTTGAGGATACTCCTTTTTGACTTTATTGAACTTATCACTGTATCAGACGAAAACAGGAGTCGGATCTTTGTGTTGTATATAAATGCGTGTGGGCAATGGTCAAAAGCAAATATAGAATAATGAAAATTGGTTTTGATTGTATTTAATTGATTTCGGATGCAATGTGAACATTGAAAAGTGTTGTTTTGTGTTGCATGGTGTTGCACTCTTTAAGTTTTGATTTCTTCTTAACCAAACCTCCTAAATAAAATTGTGGGTTCTACTTCGTATTTTCGGTCGAACAGACGACGATATCATAATAAGAAGTTTTTCAATGTTGCGATAATGGATTACGTGAATGGGGACGTTGCAATGTGTTTCCCACATAAATCGGGTTTCTTATCCCAATTAAACTATGCTATTTTGTCCATTAAATTTTGATTACTTTAGAGATATTTTAATATGATCAGACCTCTAATCTTAGTCTATTTAAATTGGCATTGTATCCTTGTTTTGAGAGGGCAATTAAGAATGTAGTACTATAGAACTTTCTTTTTGGGGGCGACAAGATGTAGTCGCTGATGAATTTTCGTGGTAACTATGAAGAGAATTTTTGTACCCCTTTTGAGAGAACTCTATGAGAGTTAGGGCTTTGTTTCCGGGGTTTGAGTTTGTACGTTTAATACATTTAAGTTTATTTTCTTTGTATTGTACTCTCGTTTGTTTACTCATTTACTGAAAAGTTGGAGCTTCCTTTGCCCGTAATTTTTATACTCTTTGGAGGAGTTTTTCACGTAAAATTTGTGTGTTCGATCTTCTCCACCTTTTCTATTTCATTGTTTATACAGATTGATTCCAACAAAAATAAATACATAATATTGAAATCATATTTTATTTACATTAAACTCAAATTACACAATTAGTTATTTTAGATCGATTTACTAATTTAATGAATTTTATTATTATTATTATTTGTTATACTTATATTTAAGAATTTGATTAAATTGGTATCACACAGCAACTAGATTCTAATTTAATTTTGAAATTACTAAAAATTTCATTATTTTTACAAAATAATATTAATTTTGTCCTTTCACATTTTATATAAACTCTAATATATATATATATATAATATTTGAACTCAAAACACCAACATAATTTTTATCAATTCAATTTTATCATCTCGTAACATTTGATTTTTATATTAATTCTTTAATAAATTTATTAAATAAAAAATTTCATCCATGGCACAATCTAGCAAAATCTGAAACGCAGACAGAACCGCTAAATCTGAAATTGGAATTTAAAAAGAGAAAGGGAAAAAAGGGTTACGAAACAGAAACTTCCTAACTATAGTCTAAGCTAGACATGCATTAATTCAAGCAAAGAAAAAGTAGCAACAACAGCCAAAACAGAAGTCCTTGTTGTCCTCTTCGGTTCAATATGGAAGACCTACATTTTTTTGTGGGCTATCACAGCATGAAGACAAATACAGAAGCCGGAGCTCCAACCCCCTTACATTTTTCATTTTATTTTAACTGCTTAGCATATTCAAATTATTTCCAATATGTGAATTTAACCTTTCAAGGTTTCTTCAGTAATAATTTAACCAAACTCCGGATGATCCGATATGGCAATAAAAATAGTATAGAAAAGTATCTTCTCTCCTTTTTTTCTTTCCTCTTCTCTCAGCTCCGCCTCCACTATATATATATATGTGTGTGTATGTGTGTGTGTGTCTTTATCTTCTTTCTTCATTACACCAATCAATATGGACTTTCCCCAAAAGCTTCAGACGTTTCTTGTTTCGATTGTAGCAATTTTCACCAGACTCTGTCCTGAATTATACCAGCAAGAAGAGCCACCATCTCTGCCACGGCCAGCAACCGTAGCCAGTATCGACATCGAACGTCAGCCATCATCATCATCCCCGCAACCTCAATTGCCCTCTCAGCTACACCCTTTACTTGCACTCCAGAGCCATCAACAATGGCAAAATACAGTAATAGCATTTTGCTTTTCATATGCACTGGGTGTATCCCTCCAATATGCGACACCCCATCAGTCCAATCAACACCTCCCATTTCCCATGGTTTTGCTTTCCTTCCTTGTTCTACTTACCTTCATTTTGATGTTGGGTGCTTTCTTTATCAACCCATATTGCACCACAACTTCAAATGCATTGCAGAAACTTGCTCTCCTCCTGGCAGCAGCTGCATTCACCCACACTCTTTCGATCCCCTTGTCGTTCGAGCTCAAATGCGCCATATGGGCTGTGTTTCTCCTCCCCTTCCTCACTGCCATCATCTTCACATACTTGAATACAAAGACGGCCTGATTTTAAACTTACTATCTGCACGTTTCATGGTGCCAGCCTGCATTACTAGGTGGTGTAACAGAGCATCACAGAGTCAAAAAAAATTATTCTTCAAAGTTAAATTATCATTGCTTGGAATTTGTATAAAATTTTGGGTTGCCATGGGGAGTTTGATTAGAATCCTTGTAATTCTCTGTATTACTAGAAAAAAGAATGAGAAATAAATAGACTAAAGGATTTCATCAAAATTTTTGTTATACCACATTTGCAAACAGTTACACGTGTCACAAGTGAACCTCACATTAAGCGAGCCTCTAATATGGAACTACCCTTGAGTGGACCTCACGACAAACAAACCTCTGATGTGCACTACCCTCGTCAGGACCACAAAGAGCTTCACGCTCATTGATTACCAAATTATTCTATGATGTCACATCACTGATCTATAGGATCACATTGTCATCTCTGCAAAGAGACAATATATGACTTTGTCGTCAGTGAGGTCCGAAGCATGCCATCCCCTTATATAAACTTTCTTATTACTTCGGAAGCAACATTCAAAGTATAAACCAACCCTTAACTATTTAGCATTCCTCTCTTACAACATTTCCTGCTATCCTCACCACCGTTTCACCACCGTAACACAATAGCTTCCCCCATGGGTGGACTGTCACCTCTCTTATCATCCTTCTTCCTTTGTTGGTTTCATCATCAACAATTGATGCGATGAGTATAGACTGACTATGATTGACCTAGATACCATCCCACCAATTTCCAAACACCCCCAAGAAACATCACTCATGAGTCATGACTAACCTCAAACAACTACCGAGAAGGCAACTCAGGAAATACAATACATGCATTTCAACCCCTATCAACAATATTATCAATACCCACCACCTTAATACTATGGCCAATAACCTCAAAACCATGCCAGTGCCCCCCCGATTGATCAAAATTCCTAAAATTCTCAATCAGGTTCACAGTAGTTTATAGAAATGCAAGAGAATATGAAAACACTTGGAAAAGCAATTGTCTTCCCAATAGAAACTATATTAGGAGCAACAAAGGTTTCTTCAAGAACAACTACAGAGACAACGATAAATGAACTTAAGAAATGAGAAATGAGAAAATCATTAAGGAATTGGAGGCAATTTGGGATGTCTAAAGGCAAGATCCTCAAGAAGATGAAACAACCCATTTCACGCATAGGTAGCAATGTAACCCTTGGAGCAAGGGCAATCCTATAGATCATCGTAAACGAAAAAGTCAACAACTTGACGAGGATATTTTTGAAGAATAAATTTAAGAGTTAAGAAGAGAAATGCAAGATTTTAAAAGGATAAAGTCATCAAGTTTCCTTAGGAATGTTGGGCTTTAGTGTTTTTAGTGTAATTTTTCGTATATACTTATAACTTTGTAAGAAATTGGTTTAATAAAATTTCAGCATTCACATTACTATCATTTGCATGTGTTTATTAATTTTTGCACCCAAAACAAAATGTATAAACAAATATTACCTCATTTACGTTTAACTAATATTAAGTTGCATTATATAGACAGATTATAATGCGAGAAAACAATTTATATTAGTAGGTAATCTAAATTGTCTATAGTTTAATTACTATTATATATCTATCAAGTCCAAATTGGGACATATCTTATCTTGGGTACCAGAGCGGATGACTCTTAGGTGTGATTGTTTAGACTGACAATACATTAAATAAGACTCAAGTTGAATTTATCCTAGATTCGCTTATTGGATTTATTCACTTGTAACGTTCATAGTGTGACTTACCTCAATCTTAAATAAGTGACAAACTATATATGCGTGACTCATATACTTTGATATGTTAAAAATTTTAATTTTATTGATAATAGAATTGAAAGCTAATGCATTAGATATACAACTTCTGCATAATATGACTTCATTTACAATAGTAAAATTTGATCTCGATTATTTAGTGGTGCAATCTCTATACGTACGTAACTAAATATATATTGGATGTTAAAAAGTAAATCTGAAGCGCCCATTATAAACCTGAAACTTGAAATAATCTATTACCATTACAGGTTAACTTTGTTTGGCTAATGAACAATGAAGGGAAGTTTCAATGACATGTGTTACCATTTCCTTTATCTATTGATTTTCTCTTACTTGAAAATTGGATAAAAAAATTAAAATTTGTATATAGATATTTTTTTTTATTTTAAACTTTCTAGAATTTAAAATTATTTTTGAAAACATTTAAAGCATTGCCACGAAAGTAGTCTTTTGGTGAGGGGTGATGGCTTCATGTCATTCCCTTTAGTAATATTTATTTATTAATGTTTTGGCTTTGGTATAATTTGGAGAGTTTTTTAGTTTTTCCTTGCTTCTTCTGTCTTGGAAATTTGCATTTGATCAGAGCTTTACGTTTGCAGTTTCGGTGTTGTGTAGTAACCAATTTGGTAGGAGATTCAGAGGAAGAAGGGTGATCTTTCATAATTAGTAGTAAGTTTATGTTTTTATTGAATGGCACTAGCTTTGCATTGACGCCCTGGTTCTTGTTCTCGTTCACAATTGATTTTAGTAAAAATATCATAGCTTGCTTCTGTTTCTCTACATCTTTAACTTCTATTTCTTTAAAGCTATAAACTTGCTTGCCGTAAACCCTAAAATGATGTACTCCTTTAATTGGATTGCCAAATCCATCACAAAGCCAGTGATGTACACAATTCACTCGAAATTTGGTAAACCCCACTTGAATCTGACTTCCCTTTTCAAAACTCTCTCCACTAAACCTCCTCAAAATGGCAAAGATGACTCTTGGAACGATGCCTGGGAAACAGCTTGGCTCCCTGATGACATTTCTCCCAAGAACAGAGCTCCTTGGGAAGCTGATGTTAACTTCCCTTCTAATGAAGAATCAGCAAAAATGGCGCTTTCATCGGACGTCGATGCTGAAACCAAGGCATTTGTCGAAGACATGAATGAGAATTGGAATGAGAGACGAAAGTCACCTAAGCAGAAGCAGAAAGAGGAAGCAGAGAAGGAGGGGAAAGGAGAGGGTGGTGGATTGTATAGTTTGGATAACATAAAGAAAGATTATAGGTTGAAGAAGCAGAGAATCCATGCTGGGTTGTGGATGAAGGAGATTGACAAATTGGAAGAAGCTAAATTGGGAGATTCTGCGGATGATATTGATAGATTGCTTGATAGCTGCTCTGAGTATGTCTTTTCTTTTATACACTTTGTTTCCTTGCTATGTTGGTTTAATGTGATAATTTTGGAAGGGTTTTTGGTTTCTGTTACTTTCCATATTGAAACTTGTCTTCATATCATAGCTAACAACATCTTTAGGTTCTACCAGCAATTTATTGCTGTACTTGTGGGATTTGACACATAATGTATATTGTGAAGGATTTTTGACTCTACCAATGCTGACTTGGAGAATTCAAGAGTTCCAAGCTCTTTTGAGTTAAAAACTAAGCCTGATGGTTGGGAAACAACATCAAAAGCTCCTGATGGAAACGTGTGGGAGATGTCACTGAGGGAAGAAGATATTCTCCTCCAAGAATTTTAACTTTTGCTTTACTGCCCGACAGTCTTCCAAATCCCTAACCCTATCGTGCCCTCCTCCTTTTTTTTCCCAATTCCAAAATCAAGGCATCAAGCTACCTCCGGTCCTGCACCCAGTTCCAGAATCAGGCGTTTAAGGGTAAAAAGACTTTTTATGTTAATTATTTTGATTTTTTGGGTAATAATGTTAATATAATTTTTTTTGATTCGTTGATGTTCATAAGATTTTTTATGTTAATTATTTTGATTTTTTTGGGTAATAATGTTGCTAATTTTATTTGTTAATGACTGTGCCTCTGTGGAAAGAAGTAGAGATATTGATTATTGAATAATTATTATTTTTTTCTTTTATAATCTAAATGATGGATTTCTACGATTCTAATTTCTATGTCCTGAGAATGGTTTTACCCTATGCTTATTTCTCCGGACTGCGGTATTAAAATAAGGTTTGAGCTTAGCAGATTTTAATTCACTTGATTTCCGTTGTATTTTGTTTAATTTTCGCGTTGTATTTTGAAGAAGTAGAGATATTGAGCATGTTTTGGGATGACTCAGTAATTTGAGTTTAGGTGATTTGAGCATGTTTTGAAAGCCTACAACTTAGTCAATAGCAAATCTCAAGCTAATTCATAATTTAAGCCATAAACTTGATTTGGAATTTCAGTTGAGTTAGAATGTGTTGCCAACACACATGTTCTAATTTATGCAGTTTGAATTGGATTCAAGGTAAAGAAGTCTGTCTATGTGTTGAGTTCTTAGCAGATTTTAATTTACTTAATTGTCGTTGTATTTTGCTTAATTTTCGCGTTGTATTTTGCTTAATTTCTTTCTAAATTTTTAAATTTTAAGATACTTTCTTTCTAAATGTTGCAGATTTTAAGATTCTTTCTTTCTAAATGTTTAAAATTTAATTTAGCTTATTAGACATGTTATGTTCGTACCCTGGGGTGTTTTTCTATAATTTGTCAAATTATTTTTAATTTTTTAAGTATACAGATGGTTATTTGTTGCATGCTTCCAATCAATCCCTAGCTTTCTTTTTCTTCATGTTTACATCTGATTCCCAGTTTTATTTTTCCCTAATTGTTCTTATAATATTTTATGGAGAATATTCAATTGATACTTGTTATTGAAAATGACTATAGAATAGGTCAGAAAATAAACAGTATATGTATGAAAGGGTTGTATCAGAATACTTTGATTCTTAAGCATTATGATTCTGGGGAAAGAAATTATTGCAAATTATGCTATCTAAGTCGAAGCAAATGACAAAATTGAGTGGCCCAGAAATGCTTGTTTGTGAATATGTATGGTTTGGGAAAGTCGTGTACTCACAAGCCTAGAAAGTGATATGTTGGCCATGCATGCCAGTGGAAATAAAATAAAAAAAAGAAAAGAAAAGAAACCTATGCCTTTATTGGATTTGCAAATTTCTTTTACAAGTCCCATAAACATTTTGGAGCGTTTACATGTAAGGGTTAGTAAAATTCGATTCGATTCGAAAAAAAATCGAATTTTAAGTTAAGCGAATCGAGTTAATCGAATCAATTCGAATTTTTTTCGAATTTCGAGTTTGAATCGAGTTGAATTTTCGAATTGGAATAATTCAAATAATTCGAATATAAACCATATTTTTTTTATTTTTAAAATACACCTACATTTAAAACAAAAGTCACTTCTAAAATCCCTAAGCAGCCCATGCCCTCTTCCTCTGCCCTTTTTTACCCAATCCACCTCCACCGATCCACCTCCCGTCCACCACACGGCTCCACCCAATTCCAGAATCAGAGGTTAGAGCAGTGCTTCTACCGTTCTACGTCTTCTACCTTTGAATTTCAAAGGTCTGTTAACTTTTATTCATTTCCTTACACTGTATTTCTTTACACTGTATTTCTTCCTCCTTACACTGATCCATCAATTTTCTTCATCTCATCTTCCAATCTTTGAAGATAATCCGTAATCTTGGATAACCTTTGAAACCCATTTTTGATCTTCGAAACTTCTTTCAGAAACTCAGATATAGTTTTCGGTACATAAACCAAACTCAAATCCAAACTCAAATCGTCGATAACCAAACTCCTTTCTTCTGCTCTACCAGGCGTTTCATTTATTTATTTTTTCAATTTTATTTTCAGGGTTTGGACATACATGGCCGAATCTGTATAAACGAACAAGGGATTAACGCACAGGTACTTTGTCAGTCGCCCCTTGCGTTTTTTATTAATTAATAATTGAGCAAATAATTACATTCCATTATTCAAGGCGATTTGAGCATTGTCATTACTGTCATATTCTACCACTCCATAATTTGGTGATGAATCGACATTGTTTTTCTGCTCATTCGATTTTTCATGCTCGACTAAACAAAAGGGTGTTTTTTATCCCTTTTTTTTTGCTAACGAAAATGAAATATTAGGTTGCAAATGCTAGTGCTTGCTTCATTTTTGACCTTGTACAGTTATTTTCAAATTTAAACTACAGAAATTTTAGTAATTGAAAATGCATATAGTTCTCATATGCTTTTCCATGTATGTACAGGCATATTTTTCCTATCTTCATTCAGCACTCTCTTGGTGCTTAGTTCCTTCCAGCATATTGATTAATTGTAGAAGATAGTATAGTTTGGTCTTTTTTGTTCTCTTCTTTCCCTCCCATTCCTCCTTTCCTTTTAAAGTACTCAAGTCGTATGTTGTTTGGAAAAACAAGGGCAGAGTATTTCTTGAATGCAAGTAAATGATTGATATTGATGGCAGTGCTAGAAAGTTGCATAGCTTGGTTTGCAGTGCATAATGCCTATCAGATTCCTTGGAGTAGTTCATGTTTTGCCACTAATAATTTCTTCTGTACGCCTTCATTTTGCAGTATAGTGGGCCCTCAAAACATTCTTTTGCATATGTTGAATGGTTAAAAGAAGATGACAGATTTTCAGATATACTAGTTCAGACATCTCCAGCGTTTAACGGGCATGCCTTTCCCAAACTGAAGCTGCGATATAAGCCTTCACTTGTACAAGTAAGCAATATGTTTATGTGTCTGCCTGTCTGTCCTTGCGTATTTGTTTAATTGTATCCAAATTTGATTTATTCCTTTTCTCTTTTGCTGCTTTTTGGTCTTCATAATTGTATTGTGTTCTTTTTTCTGTGATGCAGTATACACATTTGCCTTTAGCTAATTACTCTTGTAAAAGGCTTACATATTAGTTGTAACTGTTTAACATAGAATTTCTTGATGGAATGTTTAACTGTTTTAAATTCAATACTATTACACTCCCACCGGTATTTAAATCCTAATGGAAGAAGCATATTAATTGTAACTTCATAATTCATAAAATAGCTACCTTTAATGTAACCTTAGCACGCATGCTGTTGATATGTTTCATAAAGGATTCAACAAACTTAGAAAGATGAAATTAGGTGGAAATAACAGGATGAAAGGTACTAGATTCAAAGCTAAAAACACCCTCACCTTGTGTCTCCAACATGTAGGTGAACCTTATTTCAAGTGAATAAAGGAACACTATAATTTTTAGAACTTGGGACTTCAACTTGGAGGATTTGGATTCAGATCTTGTAAAGGGAGGCTAGGTATATGGAATGTGAAAGAGCCATCTTTTTTCTATAATTCAAGTCGACTGGCTTCCTAACATACTGCAAGGATAAAACGTTACACGGTTAAATCCCTATTCCCTTGTTTTTCTCACAATATAGTTCAACCGGCCAACTTAACAGTATCTAATAATCCCTAGTTGTCCTACATATTGTAGCATGAACTTTCAAAATTGTATTTGTGGTCTAACTTTATGGATCTGTGTTCTTCCAGCTTGTGAACTAGGTTCAGAAGCATCTGATTTCAGTATTAGGATTTTACTTATGTTAAGGATGGAACTATTTGTTGAACTTGCATTTGATGATTGTGACTAGACAATTTTTCATTAATCTCATTGTTCTTTTGATGTTTGGGCATTTATATACCTTATTTCTGTCTCTCTTTTACTCATCCAATTCACTTGAATATACACACACAAAAATACTATAAATACTGAGGTTGATTGCAATTACAGCAAAGTTGATTGCAGCTGATATGAACCCCCAAGTTTTGATTGGTTTATATGTTCAATAAAACTGTGAAGTATGAAATGGCAGTTTTGGATGACTTTTTAGTAAATTTCAAACAATTGATTATTGAAGACAAGTAAGCTTGATGCTTATGTTTTGTTTTTTTATTATAATGTTGTTTATTTCGACTCATGCTATTTACTTGGACTTTTACTTATGTTTTTTATTATAATCTTTTTGTATTATGTTTGTTATTTTTTTGGAATCATGTTGTTTATTTGGGTTGATGTTGTGTTACTTTTATTTATTCACTTATTTACTTCAACTTTTTGTTGTATGATTATGTTTAAAAACTTTAAAGAAAATTATTTTTTGAAAAATTACATAAAAATAAACAACAATAATTTTATTTTATTTTTAAACTTAACTCAAACAAATAATTTGATTCGATTCGATTCGATTTCTATCTCACTCGATTCGATTCAATAAAATTTCAAATAAAGTTAGGATGATAAAATGAGATTCGAAAACTCGATTAACTTGAAAATTTTCGATTCGATTCGATCGAATGCTCACCCCTATTTACATGTATTAAGTGTTTTATTCGGTTGATGTTATTCTTAATCGGGTCATAATTAATTAAATAGTTAGTGAATTCTAATCTAATGGTGATTTATTAAATAGTTAGTGAATTTTAATCTAATGGAAAAAAATAAGTAATCTTATTGTATTTTTTTGTTCATTATATACAAAAAGAAATAATTTGATATAATTTTAATAACAATTAGTTTTAAACAAAGCAAAAAAAAAAGGGCCGGGCCTGGGCTTCATATTTTTTCCCCAGGACGGGCCTGGACAAAATCTCAGACCCATATTTTGGGCTGGGCCCGGGCCTAGGAAGTGGGCTGAAAATTTTTGGGCCCGGCCCGGCCCATGAGCACCTCTAATTTACTGGTTTCAAGGATTGGACTGAACTACCATTTTGTTTGCTAGACATTATGTGATATGTTATTGATTATCTTTAACGTTCTCTCTGTTAAGCAAAATGAATGAATCATCCGAGTCTCTGAAATCGAGTCTTAGAGCTTCATATATTAATTTTGTGATATAATAATGGCAGCTATTGCTTCAATTCGACAAATTAGCGGGCAATTTACATTCTATGTCAAAAGATTTGCTCCATTTTCTCCTTTTTCTAAAATTTTTATTCAAGGTTTAATTTAGTTTACTGCTTGACCAAAAAAATGGGTCGGGCCGGGTTGGGCCCGGGCTTCATATTTTTTCAACGGGCTGGGCCCCGGCCCGGGCATAGGGAGCGGCCTGAAAAATTTTTGGGCCTGGCCTGGCCCAGCCCATGATGGCTTCATGTCATTCCCTTTAGTAATATTTCTTTATTAATGTTTTGGCTTTAGTATAATTTGGAGAGTTTTTTAGCGTTTCCTTGCTTATTCTGTCTTGGAAATTTGCATTTGATCAGAGCTTTACGTTTGCAGTTTCGGTGTTGTGTGGTAACCAATTTGGTAGGAGATTCAGAGGAAGAAGGGTGATCTTTTATAATTAGTAGTAAGTTTATGTTTTTATTGAATGGCACTACCTTTGCATTGACGCCCTGGTTCTTGTTCTCGTTCACAATTGATTTTAGTAAAAATATCATAGCTTGCTTCTGTTTCTCTACATCTTTAACTTCTATTTCTTTAAAGCTATAAACTTGCTTGCCGTAAACCCTAAAATGATGTACTCCTTTAATTGGATTGCCAAATCCATCACAAAGCCAGTGATGTACACAATTCACTCGAAATTTGGTAAACCCCACTTGAATCTGACTACCCTTTTCAAAACTCTCTCCACTAAACCTCCTCAAAATGGCAAAGATGACTCTTGGAACGATGCCTGGGAAACAGCTTGGCTCCCTGATGACATTTCTCCCAAGAACAGAGCTCCTTGGGAAGCTGATGTTAACTTCCCTTCTAATGAAGAATCAGCAAAAATGGCGCTTTCATCGGACGTAGATGCTGAAACCAAGGCATTTGTCGAAGACATGAATGAGAATTGGAATGAGAGACGAAAGTCACCTAAGCAGAAGCAGAAAGAGGAAGCAGAAAAGGAGGGGAAAGGAGAGGGTGGTGGATTGTATAGTTTGGAGAACATAAAGAAAGATTATAGGTTGAAGAAGCAGAGAATCCATGCTGGGTTGTGGATGAAGGAGATTGACAAATTGGAAGAAGCTAAATTGGGAGATTCTGCGGATGATATTGATAGATTGCTTGATAGCTGCTCTGTGTATGTCTTTTCTTTTATACACTTTGTTTCCTCGTTATGTTGGTTTAATGTGATATTTTGGAAGGGTTTTTGGTTTCTGTTACTTTCCATATTGAAACTTGTCTTCATATCATAGCTAACAACATCTTTAGGTTCTACCAGCAATTTATTGCTGTACTTGTGGGATTTGACACATAATGTATATTGTGAAGGATTTTTGACTCTACCAATGCTGACTTGGAGAATTCAAGAGTTCCAAGCTCTTCTGAGTTAAAAACTAAGCCTGATGGTTGGGAAACAACATCAAAAGCTCCTGATGGAAACGTGTGGGAGATGTCACAGAGGGAAGAAGATATTCTCCTCCAAGAATTTGATCGCCGAATTGCTTACTGTAAATTCCAGGTGTGTGTGTGTGTGGTGTTGTTATTTACGAGCTTCTTGTCATGGGTACTTTGGTCTATTGAACTCTAACATTGAAGCTGCCTTTGGCTATCTGAAATTATACAGATAGCTAGTTTTATTAAGACTCACATATTTAGCCGGAGGAGACCTATTGATGGGTGGAAATACATGATAGAGGAGATAGGGCCTAATGCAAGGAAAGGCAAGGGCAGTGTTTCAAGGTTACCGAGTTTGTCTGATGCATCGACGCAACCATTTAAGGAGGAGAAGTTACAATTGAAACCTTGATTGGTGGTTGAGACTTGACACCTTGAGAGGACACATAACTCTCCTCCAGTTGCAGAATCTGTTCATTTTGAGTAGTTCTTACAATAAGCACATTGGTTTTCTGTTAATCGTATTAATTATTTGTGTATTATATAAATTTTGTTATATTTATGGATGTGTGTTATTGTACTTTTCTTTCTTGTTATATTTTAGGTACAGGAAAGTATTGTGTAGAACTACTGAGATTGAAGATGAAAATTATTAGTTCTTCTAGCCGGCGTTGTTAGCAACTTAAGCATATAATGCACCTTTCAGTTCATCTTTTACCTTTAAAACTCTTGGGTACATGGTACATAACAAGAGTGTGTAAGTTTATATGCCCCGATTCCACAGAAAGTAATCAATCTGAGCTTTAAGCTTCCTCTGGGGCCTCTAGAGAACGACTAAATGTCATCATGCATGTAGCATAATTGCAAGAACATGTCTTTCCAATGGAACTCATAGAGTTGAATTCAGCTAGGCACATTGCATTACTAACTAGAAAAATGTAGAAACTGTCCTTTCTGGTTCCTTGAATTCACACCCAATAATTTGTATGTTTATCTTTTAGTAGTATTATAAATTTTAATTTGTTAATAATTGGCTTTTCTTGTTAACAAATTATGGACATGCTCAAGTCCTCAGTAACACATGACTTCTTTTTTCAGATAATTCTTGCTGTCCTATGGAATAGAGAATCAACTGTTAAAAACTCCATGACAGGCACAGCTTATTCAGTCCCCTTGGAACATCAGCACTGCATTTGAATAACCCAAATAAAATATATGCAACAACTGCATGTGCAAATACTGGTTTAGCCTGTTTGATTGATCTTTGGCTACTTGAAGTAGGATATTAATTTTAACCCATAAGTGCCGAACTTGTTTTGAGTGCTCCAATGTTCATAGCTTGCTGCCGTTGGGCATTATTGTTGAGACTTTACGGTCAAGTTATTGATTAAGCCTTTGGTTAAGGAAGAAAGAAAGGTCATTCAACCCCCTTTTCTCACCCCTATAGGGAGTAGCCGGTTTTCATGTTGCTATGATCTCACTCATTGCAGGAGCAAGCAGTTATGGGGAAGCAGGAAGCTCTGGTTACAAAAGGAGGTCCTAAAGGAAAAAGAGTAGACGGCATTCTATTTAAGCATTGGAAGGGAGAGGAAGTGAGGATAATGTGAGTGGCTAGTTGTAAACCCTTCCTCTTCTTCCTTTTTGTAATGTGCAGTTCATTGCATCCCCAAAAAATAGGGTGAAACAGTTGTTTTCCTTTGCTAAGTTTGCAATGTTCAATTTACTCCTGTTGATGTCTCATTGGACAGATTTTGTAATGCCTCTGTTTGGATTACATGTTTCTTGCTCCCAAGGCAAGAAACATGCAGATGGTTATTTTTTTTGTCTTTGTGCTTCTCTTATTCTACTCACTTTCAGCTCTTCAACGTATTGCCTCAGTAAATAATCGGGTTAAAACTTAAAAATCATGTTTTTAATAAATATGTATTTATATTTAATTTCTTCAAGTTCTATTTGAATATTACCAGGATTGTATATTCGATACTTACGAAAAATGAAATTCAGGTAATATAAAAAGTCGTCCATTATCTATGATGATATATTTACTTCATCTTTGAAGTAAAACCACATGTTCTGAGATTGATTTAAAAGGAAGATACAATAAGTTTATTTCTTTGGATAATTCATTATAATGCATCTTCATTTTCCATGAAATGATGCAATACAACAAGGATGGGTCAAATAGGGAACAGAGGCAAAAATTAGTGAGATAAAGACGAACTCTGAAATTTGTAACTTAGCAACAAAATAGTCAACACTTAACTGGCTACAAACATGTTACAGATCTTTAGTCATGTTGAACATATTTGTAATAATGAAGTTTAATAGGTAAGACATTGGTTTAATCAATTACTCTATAATACACATAATTTCTTTTTCATATTTATGTCATGAATGTTTAAAAGTCTTATAAGGAATAATATGTTAACATAATATGTTCTTGACTTCTTGCATAAAATATTTTGGTTTGCTTTGAATAGGGGTTTAATCTAATTTATGCACACCACTATCATGTGAAATGATTACTATTTCATCATTTAATAAACTTTTAAAATATAAAAAATGATAAATTGAAAAAAAAAACATATGTATCTAAAAAAAATTAAATTATTACAAAAAAATCTAGAATTTATGTTAGAAAAACTGAAAACCCAAAAAAAATTATCTCTTTTTTTAAATAAATTGCAAACAAATTAGATAAAGATAAATTTTATAAAAAAAATGTATACTTAGAGATAGGTGAAATTCTTCAAGTTGACAATGTAAAAGATAATGATCTGATAAAGGCTTATAAGAAACTTTTTTTTTTGTTTTTATTTGTTAGGGTTCATAGGAAAAATTAAATTCTTGTACTGGAAACATTATTAACTTGATCATGAATGAAGTTTATAAAAGTAACAAATTTATTAAATTTGGAATTTTGAGTACATATAGGAAAGCGAAAGCGACTAAGATAGAAATGAAGAAAAATAATCTAAAATATTAGTCGCACTAAAAATACAGACTTCTACGATACTTTCACTACATAATTTAAAAGAAAAAAAGAAAAGAAAAGAAAATCTAAAACATCGAAGAACCCTACTTTTCCAGGTTAGCTATTCTATTCTACTGTCCTCTGGTTTCTCGGCAGGCTTTCAACAGAAGGTGGTCATATTCATTTTCTTTATGAAAATTTTCTTCGCTTCATATTCTTTGAGATTTTATTTTGTTTTTCCAGTATTTTACCTCTTTGTTTTGATTTCAATTTCTTTTTTTCATATTTGAAGAATCTTCAATTGTTTTGTATGTACTCATTTCTTGATTGGAGTTTGACTTTAATTTATGTAAGTTTGAATGCCCCTGCAGTACTGACAGTGGCTTGAGGTTTTTCATAATTTTACCTCTAACTGAAGGCATGTGTATAGTTAAAACTATATAATCAGACCATATACAATTAGTCATTGAAATTTTGAAGAAAAGAACAAACAAACATGGCTTTAGAGGTGCTAATAAATTTGAGAGGGTTCAGGTAAAAATATAGGCCTAAAATATGGGCTCGGGCAAAAAATAAGGCCCGTTTAGAAAATGGGTGGGGCCTCGGGCAAAGTTTTTTTAGCCTATATAAGTATATACCTATATGTTCGAACATTAAAATTACATATAAATCATTCATACTTTTAATTTATTCAACCAATATACTTTGAATTATAATTCATCAAAGTACAATACATATACATACGATGGGCAAGATCATATATCTTTGAATTAGTTAGTGGAAAATGATTGGCAAGATCATACTTGTCCACTAATTATATACCAGTGAATGTTTTATTCAATTTTAAGGACCTTGATTAATCTCCCATTTAATCCTTCAAACCTAGTTGCTTCACAATTTAGTTCATTCCCTTTAGTTACTACCTTTTAATCAATTACTAATTTCCTTAATAATTCCTTTAATGATCCTACTCATTATTCTCGGCTTTGTCCGGTGAACTTATTGAGGCTAAGAGCAAGTGCCACAGGTGATTCGAAAACAGCCTACTTTTTCAGTTTCTTCTTATTTCAAACAAAGTTGAATTTTGGATTCACCCCAATCTTTTGGATCACAAGTTTTCGCTTTTTATGTATGTATAGAGATTCCATAAACCCTAAAATCTAAATCCAATTTTATTGATTTTCTTCCTTTTTCAGTTTTAATAAAAGAACAAATTTGCAACAAAAGAACATTAACAGCAAATTCAAACCCCCCCCGATATTTAAAGTGTAAACACAATCAAAATCCCCCCAAGATTCAATGTCTCAAAATCAAAATCAGAAAACCGTTAACAGCAAAAATTAAAATCACAATCAAAATTAAAAAGCAAAAAGGGGAGAAGACGTTGAAAAATTAGAAAACCGTTAACAGGAAATAGGATTAACACTTAACATCAAACTCGCCTTTGAAATTCAAAGGTAGAAGACGTTGAAGGCTAGAGCGGAGGTGGAATCGTGGAGGACCGGACACCGGAGGTGGAATGGTGGATCGGTGGAGGTGGGTTTTTTATTTGGGGGAAAAAAAGGGAGGAGGGAAGGGGTTAGGGATTTATCAGATAGGGGACGGGAAATGGGAAATGGGAAATGGGGAGGGGAATTGGGAAATGCAAATGTAATAAATTTTAAAAATAAAAAAAAATATTAATTAGATCCGGGCCGGGCCGGGCTGTGCTCGGGCTAAAAAAATTTTACTTGAGGCCCGGCTCGTTTTCTAAGCGGGCCTCATTTTTTGCCGGAGCCCATATATTAGGTCTATATTTTTACCCGAATCCTCCCAAATTTCGGGCAGGCCGTCGAACCGGGCCGGTCCGCCCAACCCATGAGCACCTCTAAAGCCATGTTTGTTTGTTCTTTTCTTCAAAATTTCAATGACTAATTGTATATGGTCTGATTATATAGTTTTAACTATATACATGCCTTCAGTTAAAGGTAAAATTATGAAAAACCACAAGCCACTGTCAGTACTGTTGGGACATTCAAACTGACATAAATTAAAGCGAAACTCCGATCAAGAAATGAGTACATACAAAACAATCGAAGATTCTTCAAATATTAAAAAAAAATTGAAATCAAAATAAAGAGGTAAAATACTGGAAAAACAAAATAAAATTTCAAAGAAAATGAAGCGAAGAAAATTTTCATAAAGAAAATGAATATGACCACCTTCTGTTGAAAGCCCGCCGAGAAACCAGAGGACAGTAGAATAGAATAGCTAACCTGGAAAAGTAGGGTTCTTTGATGTTTTAGATTTTCTTTTCTTTTTTTAAATTATGTAGTGAAAGTATTGTAGAAGTCTGCATTTTTAGTGCGACTAATATTTTAGGTTATTTTTCATCATTTCTATCTTAGTTGCTTTCGTTTTCCTATATGTACTCAAAATTCCAAATTTAATAAATTTGTTACTTCTATAAACTTATCAAGTTAATAATGTTTTCAATACAAGAATTTAATTTTTCCTATGACCCCTAACAAATAAAAACAAAAAAAAAGTTTCTTATAAGCCTTTATCAGATCATTATTTTTTACATTGTCAACTTGAAGAATTTCACCCATCTCTAAGTATAAAATTTTTATAAAATTTATCTTTATCTAATTTGTTTGCAATTTATTTAAAAAAAGAGACAACTTTTTTGGGTTTTCAATTTTTCTAACTTAAATTCTAGATTTTTTTGTAATAATTTAATTTTTTTTAGATACATATGTTTTTTTTTCAATTTATCATTTTTTATAGAGTAATTGAAAAATGATAAAAAATGTGTATTATAAAGTAATAGGTAAGACATTGGTTTAATCAATTACTCTATAAAAAATGATAAATTGAAAAAAAACATATGTATCTAAAAAAAATTAAATTATTACAAAAAAAATCTAGAATTTATGTTAGAAAAATTGAAAACCCAAAAAAGTTATCTCTTTTTTTAAATAAATTGCAAACAAATTAGATAAATTTTATAAAAAATTTATACTTAGAGCTGGGTGAAATTCTTCAAGTTGACAATGTAAAAGATAATGATTTGATAAAGGCTTATAAGAAACCTTTTTTTTTTGTTTTATTTGTTAGGGTTCATAGGAAAAATTAAATTCTTGAATTGAAAACATTATTAACTTGATCATGAATGAAGTTTATAAAAATAACAAATTTATTAAATTTGGAATTTTGAGACATATAAGAAAGCGAAAGCGACTAAGATAGAAATGAAAAAAAATAATCTAAAATATTAGTCGCACTAAAAATACAGACCTCTATGATACTTTCACTACATAATTTAAAAAAAGAAAAGAAAAGAAAACCTAAAACATCGAAGAACCCTACTTTTCCAGGTTAGATATTCTATTCTACTGTCCTCTGGTTTCTCGGCGGGCTTTCAACAGAAGGTGGTCATATTCAATTTCTTTATGAAAATTTTCTTAGCTTCATTTTCTTTGAGATTTTATTTTGTTTTTCCAGTATTTTACCTCTTTATTTTGATTTCAATTTTTTTTTCATATTTGAAGAATCTTTGATTGTTTTGTATGTACTCATTTCTTGATCGGAGTTTCGCTTTAATTTATGTCAGTTTGAATGTCACAGCAGTACTGACAGTAGCTTGTGGTTTTTCATAATTTTACCTCTAATTGAAGGCATGTATATAGTTAAAACTATATAATCAGGCCATATACAATTAGTCATTGAAATTTTGAAGAAAAGAACAAACAAACATGGCTTTAGAGGTGCTCACGGGTTGGGCGGCCCGGCACGGCCCGACGGCCCGCCCAAAATTTGTGAGGGTTCGGGTAAAAATGTAGGCCTGAAATATAGGCTAAGGCAAAAAATGAGGCCCGTTTAGAAAACGGGCCGGGCCTCGGGCAAAATTTTTTTAGCCTGGGCCCGGCCCAGCTCGGCCGGGTAATTAATATATATTTTTTTATTTTTAAAACTTATTACATTTGCATTTCCCAATTCCCCTCCCCATTTCCCATTTCTTGACCCTTATCTGATAAATCCCTAACCCCTTCCCTCCCTTTTTTTTTCCCCCAAATTGAAAACCCCGATCCACCATTCCACCTCCGGTCCTCCACGACTCCACCTCCGCTTTAGCCTTCAACGTCTTCTACCTTTGGATTTCAAAGGTGAGTTTACTGTTAAGTGTTAACCCTATTTCTTGTTAACGATTTTCTAATTTTTCAACACCTTCTCCCTTTTTTGCTTTTTGATTGTGATTTTGATTTTTGCTGTTAACGATTTTCTGATTTTGATTTTGAGACACTGAATCTTGGGGGATTTTGATTGTGTTTACACTTTTCATATCGGGGGGGTTTGATTTTGCTATTAACGTTCTTTTGTTGCAAATTTGTTCTTTCATTAAAACCGAAAAAAGAAGAAAATTAATAGAATTGGATTTAGATTTTACGGTTTATGGAATCTCTATACATGCGTAAAAAGCGAAAACTTGTGATCCAAAAGATTGGGGTGAATCCAAAATTCAACTTTGTTTGAAATAAGAAGAAACTGAAAAAGTAGGCTGTTCTCGAATCATCTGTGGCACTTGCTCTTAGTCTCGATAAGTTCACCGGATAAAGCC
The DNA here is from genome assembly GCF_007990345.1 of Gossypium hirsutum. Lineage (NCBI taxonomy): Eukaryota > Viridiplantae > Streptophyta > Magnoliopsida > Malvales > Malvaceae > Gossypium > Gossypium hirsutum. The sequence goes on along the minus strand of NC_053439.1, from coordinate 50,230,374 downwards.
GAGAATAATGAGTAGGATCATTAAGGGAATTATTAAGGAAATTAGTAATTGATTAAAAATTAGTAATTAAAGGGAATGAACTAAATTGTGAAGCAACTAGATTTGAAGGATTAAATGGGAGATTAATCAAGGTCCTTAAAATTTAATAAAACCTTCACTGATATATAACTAGTGGACAAGTATGATCTTGCCAATCATTTTCCACTAACTAATTCAAGGATATATGATCTTGCCCATCGTATGTATATGTATTGTACTTTGATGAATTATAATTTATAGTATATTGGTTGAATAAATTAAAAGTATGAATGATTTATATGTATACGTATAGGTATATACTTATATAGGCCTTTGCATTTAGTTAAAGTATGAATGGTATATAAGTATAATAACCCAATCTTTGCACTCATTATTTCAAGTTCACAACGATAATACAGCTGCCATTTTCATTTAACTTACGATTTCAATTTATTAATTTATTTGTCCTAATACATCTGTATATTTAAATTTCCATGTATAATCAATTATGTATTAAAAATATTTTTAACTTTTTTTTATAAAAAATAACATTGTTTTATGTTAAACTAAAATAATATTGTATTCTATATTTATATTTGACAATTAATCTGGTAACAAATTACATATTAAAGTTTATCCTTTTTTATGAATTGGTATTTATCCTTTAAATAAAATTAAAATATTATTAAATATTTTCTATCTCATTATATATTTTAAAAAAATTAAATTAAATTAAATTATTTATTTTATTTTATTATACTTAATAACATTTTAATATATTAAAACTAAACAAATTAGTTTTTTTTTAAAATACAATTATAAAATATTTTAATAAATAAGATTTATTTAAAATTTTATAAGATAGTAATAAAATAGAGAAGAAATAAATTTAATGGTAAATTTGTGATTTTAATAACATAATACTATTGCTTGTTATTTTCATTTAATTAATACAACTATGTAATACTATTATGCTTATAATCATATTCTATTCCATTATAGCGAACTAAATATGTATCTTTCAGAATTTCATATACTTGTTTCTTAATTTAGACAAGGTTAAATCTTTAAATCTTTAATTTTTTTTATTTTTTAAATCTTATCTATCATTTTTACTCGAGGGTTTTGCTTATAAAGCACTACCTTTCTTTTGGAGTTTGGGTATTTTAAATTTTGAAGAATTAAAGTTTTTAATTATTTATTTTAGTTTATCTATCATTGTTGACTCAAAGATTCTGCTACAAAAACTCCACATTTCTTAAAAAGTTGTAATATTAAAATGATTTAACTCACGATTTAGCTTTTGAAGTATACATATTTTTCTATTTTGATACTTAAATATTTTTTTGTTCTAATTTGGTATATAAAGTATTAAGTTCTTCTATTTTTGGACCATTTTATAACGGTCATTAAAAAAAATTAGGTCACTTTGGCCAATAGAAAAGTGTCACATCGCTTGTCTTTTACCAATTAAAAATGTCACATGGCAATTAGATTTATTTAAAATAAAATTATTAAATTTAAATTAAAAATAAAAAATATTAGTATTAAATATTTAATTATTAAAAAAATTGTTGATTTTGAGTAATCGTTGATCAATGTTGAGCGGGCATTGACTTGTCATGTGGCTCTATTAGAATACGTCACATGTCTTTTTTTTAATTTTTTAATATTACATATATTATATTGATTAAAAATGTAAAAAATATATATAATATATAAAAAAGGTAAACAAAAATTTTAAAATCTATAATTATAATTTTTAAAAGTCAATAATATATAAAAATTGAAAATTGTTATAAAAACTAAAAAAAGTATTTGAATTTCTAGTAATTGCGAAAAAACAGCTTGAACTTTAAATACTTATTTAGAATTTTATAAAAAAATAATTTTTTAATTTTTAATAATATTATTAATTTCAACTAATTTCTTTTCAATTATCATATTTTTGTAAATTATTTTTAAACTTATTTTAAATATTTTAATAATATTTATTTTTATTTTCATATTTTTTAATGTATATATACATTTAATAAAAGAAAATATTTATTTTTTTACATAAAGCCATCATGTGGCATTTTGTGATTGGCTATTAAATTTGTTTTAATGTTAGTAAAGATTGGACTAAAAAATATAATTAAGGCATACTTTAGATACTAATTTACGATAAAAGAAACTTAAATATCAAAGTGGAAAAATGAAAATGTTTCAATGGATAAATCGTGAATTAAATCTATCAAAATTAGTTGAGTTCGATTTTTTGTTGGTGTTTTTAATGTTGGATTTATGGTTTCTGTTGGATAGTTAAGTTGTTTTTCATGGTTTTTTTTTATATGTGGGTTTTTTTTTCTTGGTTACTATAACTTTAAGGGGATTTTTAGAATTACTTTAGTGTCCTCCACTTTGAGAAATTTTACTTCAATGGTATATTAATTCAAATATTTTGAAGTGTCCCTCATTACTTTTACTCTTAAATTTTATCATTTTCATTAATGTAGAGAGGTACTCACAGTTCGGTTAAAATTAAATTAATCAATCGAATTGATCTATTTTGATCAATCAATCAGTGGTAGAATTTAGTTCGACTAAAGGTCAGTTAATAATTTTTTAAAATTTCGGTTATCAATTATTTTGGTTTGAAACAGGGTAATAAATGTTTGTTGTTTTCAAGATTTATGTAGTGTTTGGTTGTTAACTTTCAAGACTTACGTAATATTTCTATTAATGTTTTATTTGTTGTTTTCACATTCATTTAAAGTTTTTGGATCTATCAAATAAAAGAAAATAAACATTAGCAATATATTTTTAATGTCTTATACTTATTTTAACCAAAAGAAAAAAAATATAAAATTCGGTTAATTCGATTAATCGACCGAATTAACCAAAATATATTGATTCGATTAATGTATTTGAAAAAAAAATCGGTTTGGTTAACGGTTAAAATTTTTTACATTTCGGGTAATTCGGTTAATAGTAATTTGATTCGGGTATTAATCGAACCAACCGTTTGAACACCCCTAATGTCGTGTTCCTTAGGTTGTTAATAAGAGTTAATTCCAATTTCACCATCTTTTTCTCTCTCCAAAGGCTTTAAATCTAATTTATGAAGAAGATGTATTTAGGGATCAATTAAATTTATAAATTGTTTAAAATTAAGATCAAGTTGATAGGACGCGTAACTGTTGAGAATTAAATGTATTATTATATCAATTTTAAAAATCACATCATTATTTTCCTTATTGATTTAATGGAAGTGACCAAAACAGTAATGAAATTGAAAGTGTTTTTTTTTTTTATAATTTGGCGATTGATATAGAAATATGCTAGTAATTGGGCGAGTGTTAGAATTGCTCAAGAGTCGAACCACCCTTCCAGGCCTGAAAGTTTGCCTGAAAAATAGGAGGGTTTGGACACAAATACGAGGCTCGAAAGATTGCTTAGGTAAAATTTAAGGCTCGTTTTCTATATGGGTCGAGCATTGGCTAATATATTTGGCCTAAGCTCAGCCCGGCTTGGCTAGAATATATTATGTCATAAAAATAATTATATTAATTATATATGTTAAATAATAATGATATATATTTATATTTATATTTATATATATTTATATTTATATTAAATCACTAATCGAATAACAATTAAACCTATTACTCAAAACCTAAAAAAATACTTAACCAATTAAATAATCCAACTCAAAATATAAATTTTTAAAAAATTATATTTAATATAATAAAACATTTATTATATTTCTTTTTTTAATACAAATACTTTTTAATGTGTTAGAAAATTTTATTTTAACTTTTTTTAGTGCATTTAGTGTATTATATATATTTTAAATACTTTTAAATAAAAAATAATCAAAAAATTTAAATATGGACAATTAAGTCAAATTCAAATTTACCTTTTTTAAATTGGGATGGGTCTGGACAAAAAAGTAAATTGATTTTTTATTGGAAAAAAAAGAAGGGAAATGTGTATTAAAAATCCCAAGACAAAAAATATCAAAGAAACCTTAAGCTGGGGTTTCTATGGTAGTAAACTCAATTGTCGTGTCCACGGTCTGATCGTGGCCCAATGTAGAAGAAGCCTTCGTTTTTAAGCCCTGAATTAGCCTTAAAAGCAAAACCCGGACACAACTGGCAGAGTAAAAAAATGGTGTTGATAATCGTATCTTCTTCAGCTTTACCAAAGCGGTCCCTCAACTCATTCCCGACTCACTCTGAACGCTCCAACAAACTCACCTCACTGTCATGGGCCTCTTCGTTTCCCAGTATCAACATATCCATTAACTCATTCACGCTCCCTCCTGCTCCCTCTCTTAACAAGGTATTCCTTTTTTGGTTCCTGGGAAAGGAAATTTGATAAAGTAATGGGTCTTTTATGTTTGATTATGCTGTTATAAGTGTTCTAGGCATGTGAAAAGAAATGGATTAGTGATTAACTATATAAACTTGGAAAGATGGGGTTTAAATTGTTTATTTGATGGCAATTGTAAGCTGGGTTTTGGGTTGCCTTTCATGTTGTAGCTGAATAAGCATGCTTAATGACCAATATTTGTTTTTTCATTAACTTATTTTCATAGATTATATATGTTTTTTCCATAGAGGAATCAGTGTTAGGGGTATTAGGAAGTAAAGAAGAGTTGGTTAGTTGTTAACGGTTAGTTAGGTAAGGGAAGTTATAACTATCTTTGACTTACTGTATATATATGTACTTTGCATGAGAAAGAAAATAAGAAGAAATGATAGATGTGTTTCTTTCCAGTATTTCTGCAATGTTAGCATGGTATCAAAAGCCAGTTGTTTCTTGTTGAGTTTACTGTGAAAAAAAAAAGAGGTGAGTTTTGTCCCTCATGGCCACTGATGCAGCCGTTGATACACCCCGTCACTCGTCCAACACCAGAGAGGCTGAACACTCACAAGGTAATGGTACTCAAGGCCCGGCTGAAGTGCACTACTTCTCCAAGCATGATACGGTAAAGTTTGCGTCGCACAACTACCTTTTGTGGAAACATCAACTCTTGTTGATTCTTGAAGGGTATGGACTTGAAGGGTATGTGCTAGGTACCACTCCCTCTCCCCCTCAGTTTGTTGATGGTCCTGATGAACAGCAAATTGCGAATCAAGATTTCATCGTTCATCGAAAGCAAGATAAGTTTCTTGCCTCTTGGCTTTTATCTACTATTAGGGATGATATTTTGGCTCATCTTACAACCACTAAAACTAGCTGTGATCTGTGGAATGCAACTGAAAGGAAATTTAGTGCTAAATCAAACATAAAAATCTTAAGCATGCGTCATGCTTTATACTCTCTCAAGAAGTCCGATCTTTCTGTTAAAGAATATATGTCGAAAGTTAAGCAACTCAGTGATGATTTGACTGCTTCTGGGAGTTTTATATCTGAACAGGAAAAAGTGAGCGTTATATTGGCTGGAATTTCTGTTGAATTTGATTCCATTAGGGTTCTAGCTACTGCAACTCCGTTATCTCTTGACTTGTTGAGTGAATTGTTACTTGACTGTGAAGCACGTCTGTTAGAGTCGTTAACAGACACCCCATGTCAAGCAAATCTAACAACTCATCAGCTAAACAATGATGATACGCGTAAACGATCAGCAGACTCTGCCAGGTATTCCCAAGACTTCAAGCAAAATGATAGAGGACAAGGCCGCGGTTGGTCTCGAGGCCGTTTTCAGGGAAATGGACGAGGATGGTCTCGTTCGAGGCCGCAATGTTAGTTGTGTGGGAAGATAGGCCACATGGTTCAAACGTGTTACCATAGATTTGATGAATCTTTCTCTGGTAGTGCAGGGGCTGGCATGGTCCAAGTTAATTGTCATCAGTTGCATACTTCCAGTTGTGTGCCTGCTGCTCCTACCTGTCAAGTGGTGTCTCACTGGTGTAACTCAAGTCCTCAGGCTTCCTCTGGTTCTTTTCCTCCATACCCGTCTTCACAAAGTGATTCTATCTGGTACCCCGATTCTGGAGCGACAAACCATATAACACCAGAGGTGTCCAATCTTGTGGCTCCCTCTTCATATACAGGTAAGAGTTGTGTCACTATGGGTAATGGTGATTCGGTGCCTATTGCTCATATCGGCTCAACCACTCTCTCCACTGGGGCCCGACTTCTAAGGCTTCAGAACGTGCTGCATGTCCCTGCAGTGTGCAAGAATTTAATGTCTGTGGGTCAGTTTGCTAGAGATAACAATGTTTATTTTGAGTTTCACCCAGTTCTATGTTTTGTGAATGATGTACAGACAGGGAAGACACTGCTCGAGGGCCGCATGGATGATGGCCTTTACAGGGTTCAGTTTACAAAGCCTTCTCCAGCGACAGTTGCTAAAGTTCCAGAGTCAAATTCAACTGTATTGAATACTGCCAACTCTGCTCAGTTTGCACCTTCTTCCTTGTGGCATGACAGACTAGGTCACTCGTGTACTGAGGTTCTTGAACGGGTTTTGAAAACTTGTAATATTCCGGTTAAAAAGAATTGTGTCCAACGTGTGTGTATAGCTTGCCAACTCGGTAAAGCTCACAAACTTCCATTTACAGCATCTAAAACAATGTATTCCTCTCCTTTTGAACTCGTAGTATCTAATGTATGGGGCCCTGCATGGTTACCTTCCAATGGCTTTCGTTATTATGTTTCGTTTGTGGACATGTATAGCAGATATACCTGGGTCTACTTTCTTCAAAACAAATCTGAAGTGGCTCGGTGTTTTCGGGATTTTTATCGGCTGGTCAAAGTGCAATTTCGTAGCTCCATTAAAATGCTACAAACTGACGGTGGTGGTGAGTATCGAGTTTTAGCTCGTGAGTTGTCCTCTCTTGGTGTCCAACACAGGATTACGTGCCCCTATACTTCGGAGCAAAATGGGGTTACTGAAAGAAAACATCGACAGCTTATTGATATGGCTTTGTCTCTCTTAGCTCATGCAAATCTACCTTTGAAGTTCTGGTTCTATGCTGTTATGCATGCTGTTCACTTAACTAATAGACTACCTACTCCGGTCCTAGGACAGACTAGTCCCTATGAGGTTCTCCACAAAGTCAAACCGAGCTATGAGCTTCTAAGTGTCTTTGGATGTGCATGCTTCCCAAATCTTAGGCCCTTTCAGCACCACAAGTTGAGTTTTCGGTCTCAACAGTGTGTATTCCTTGGCAGTGTTCCTAATACTAAGGGCTATCGATGTCTAGCAGAGGATGGCAGCATGTTTGTGTCTCGACATGTCATTTTTTATGAGAACAAATTTCCTTTCAAAGATGGGTTCCAAACCAAGGCCGTCTCACAAAGTTTGCGGACGGTGCCTTATCGGTCTGTTCTCCCAGTGGTTTCAGCTGGTAGTTTGCATGTTCATGCTACAGCACGGGCATCTGCTAGCTCATCCACCATAGGCACCTCTCCTGGCCAGTCTCACCACAATCCTACAGTTTCTCCTGCTCCTACTGGTGAACAATCACCTCATGATCCGTCCTTATCTCGAAATTCCCCTAGTCCGTTAGCAGCGGGTCTTGAAATAAGTGATCCACCTGATCGATCTGACTTATCCCCATCACTACCCACCCGAGTCAATCATCATCCCATGCAGACACGTTCGAAAAGTGGGATTTTTCGACCCAAAGTGCTGGCTTCAGTCTTGGATGAAGTTGAACCTACCACCATTCATGAGGCTTTTCAGAGTCCAGCTTGGACTGCAGCAGCCAAGGAAGAGTACAATGCCTTGATTTCCAATCACACCTGGGATCTAGTTGGTTTACCCGAAGGTCGACGAGCTGTTGGCTGTAAGTGGCTCTTCTGTATTAAGAGGCATGCTGATGGTTCCGTTGTTAGATACAAGGGCAGACTCGTGGTCAAAGGATACCTTCAGGAAGCCGGTGTTGACTTTCAAGAAACTTTCAATCCCGTTGTCAAACCCACCACGATTAGAGTCGTCCTCGCCCTGGCCGTTTCTCACCAGTGGTCTCTTCGACAAGTTGACATAAACAATGCCTTTCTTAATGAGGACTTGAGTGAGGAAATCTATATGTCACAGCAACCAGGTTTCGAACAGTACAGCTTGCATGGAGAGCCCATTGTCTGCAAGCTAAAGAAGGCTCTCTATGGTCTCAAACAGGCTCTACGAGCCTGGTTTCAAAAACTAAGGGATTTTTTGGTGGCCATGGGGTTCGATACTTCCAAGGTTGATAGCTCGATTTTCATTCGACACTAAGGGGATACTTTGTTGTACGTTTTAGTGTATGTTGATGACATCATTGTTACAGGCAGTAACTCACAGGAAATTGATCGATTTGTCAAGACACTTGATGCTCAGTTTGCGTTGAAGGACATTGGACAGTTGAGCTACTTCCTTGGTATTGAAGTCAAGTACACGTCGAATGGGATAGTTCTGTCTCAAGCTAAATACATCAGAGACTTGTTTCAAAAAGTAGCTATGGACAGATCAAATGCTCTCCCAACACCGATGGTTGCTACTAATCGTCTGGCTGCTGAGGAAGGAAGCTCCCTTGAAGATGACCATCAATATCGAAGCATCCTAGGTGCCTTGCAATATGTCGTGATCACCAGGCCTGACATCGCCTAATCAGTCAACAAGGTGTGTCAATTCATGTATAAGCCACTAACTGGTCACCTCAAAGCAATCAAGCGGATACTACGTTATTTACAAGGCACATTGAACTACGGATTACAATTTACTCGCGCTTCCAAATTCCTTCTTGAAGGTTACTCTAATGCGAGTTGGGAGTCGGACATTGACGATCGAAGGTCCACCTCTGGGTATTGTATCTTCCTTGGAGGTTATCCGGTCTCGTGGAGCTCGAAGAAATAACATGTTGTGTCTCGTTCCACAGCAGAGGCGGAATACAGGAGTGTTGCACATGTCACTGCTGAAATGACGTGGATTCAGTCCCTGTTAACTGAATTGTGTCTTCCAAACTTACCAAAGGCGCTGATTTGATATGATAGCTCAGCAGCGATAGCAGTTGTAGGAAATCCAGTCATGCACTCCAAATTTAAGCATGTGGAGTTGGATATATTCTTTGTTATAATTGGAATCAAAACTCTCTATTCTGTAACTGAGTAAATCAGAGCGTTTAGCAGTTGAATATGGTGATATTAGGTGTTCGAGAGTCTGCAAAATGTGTTAGAGCTGACCTGGTAAATATGAAATTCGATTTCTTGAAAATTATATAACAAAATGTTGTCTCAAAACTTACCTTTTTTGGTTTACTAATTCCAGTTTGCCTGCTGGTTTGTTCCACGAGGTGATGTTTGTAAGACAATATTTTATAAGCTTGTCCTTTGCGGCGGAGCCCTTTTGTTGATATACTCTTCTAATTGAAACTCAAAGATGTCGTATGAAGTTGATAAGAGTTTACTGGTTTGGAAGGGATAATCTCTTTTCTGTATGAAAGTAGAGATATATACTATGCCAAATAAAGTTTCATAATTTAGAAATCGGATCATTATTGTTTGTATCGAATATGCCTAGACCTAGAAGATTTTAAACAGCCTTTTTGCGCTGTAGAGATTTATCTCGAGGCAAATGATGTGAAGTACACCCTGTTCCCGATGAAAAGGTTATAAAATCTTACTTCCATTCTCTGGAGTTAAAGAATATCATGGTGCTCATGTTTTGATGGTTGAGAAGATATAACATCTTGCCTTGAGGTTTGTTTCGTTACTTACCGGCTTGTTCACAGGGGCAGTTAACATCATTGCTGAATTTTACTAGCAAGCTCCAAAACAAAATGTTTTTGAGCTTAGGTTTTGTTTAAATTTAGAGAATAAAAATCTCCTCTCATCATTGTTCTTGATGTTCCATGGGGTTGGGTTTTATTATAGTATGATCAATGATCAAAATATGGGTAGAAGTACCATGGAGGCTCTTATACTATGAGTCAAATTGTATATTTCCCTTCTACTAAAAAAAATGGGCAAATTAGTCATATAGATTAGATCAGTGAGCAAACTAGTCTTTCTATTAACAATTTCATCATTTTTTACTGTTAAAAACTTATCTTTATACGTTAGCTTAAGGTACACGTGGCATGCCATGTATAACTGTCTAGTTATTTGGTTAGCCACACTAGTTTTGAAGAGTAAAAATTGATGAATTTTAACATAAATGACCAATTTGTTCTTTGATCTAACATATAGGGACTAATTGGCCTTTTTTTTAGTAAAGGGGGTTAAATGCAATCTGACTCTTAGTACAGGACCTTTTGTGGTACTTTCACCTCAAAATATGTGAACTTGTGAACTCGTACTGCAGAATTTGTCCTTTTTAGTAAAGCATAATACATCTGGCTGATAATTTTAGTCACTCTTTTGAATCCAAATGGATCTTTGTACGGTTTAACACTTTAGGATCTGAAATTGTTCGGATTTTGCTTTTATGTTGAATAGTTGGAAAGGTGTTTGTTTTGATTTGTTATATGATAGTAAGTTATGATTTCCTGTTGTGCATATTTAGTGGACAATTCACACACTGAGCTCCCACTAAATCCGTTGGAGGAAGCAAAAAAGAATCCAAGTTAATTTTGTTTGGCATTTATGTTTAGGGTCCTTTTGTTCAAGCTGCCTGGACCAGGAGATCACGTGGTGAAGCTGCAAAGCAACCCAATAGGAAATCATGGAAACAAAGGACTGATATGTATATGAGGCCATTTCTACTAAATGTTTTCTTTTCGAAGAAATTTATTCATGCAAAAGTGATGCATCGAGGTACAAGCAAAGTAATATTAGTCGCAACCACGAATGCCAAGGATCTTAGAAACAATTTGGCATCACTCACAGACCACAATGCATGCAAAATAATCGGGAAACTCATTGCTGAACAATCAAAGGAAGCCGATGTGTATGCAATGTCTTACGAGCCTAGAAAGGGTGAGAGGATTGAAGGTAAGCTAGGCATAGTTCTTGACACCATTAAGGAGAATGGGATCATAATCACACATTGGTGTAGTAAATTAATTTCTGAACTGTGGGAATGCAATCAATATTTGAGCCTATTGATATTAGAATAGAATCAATTTTTGTGCTATGGAGTATGAAATGATGAATGTTTTATTTGTAAAACACCTGCAAATGCTTTGCTGGCATCAAGCCAAAGCCATATAATATTGTGAGCTAACATGAATACAACATAAGCTGTAAACAATAACAAAAAATGAAGCACATCCGGAGAGTAGGAATCAATTATCCATTCTTATTTCTTCTTCTCAAACTCAATCACCACCCAAAAAGAGAAAGTAGTATAATTTCCAAGGCTTATTGCACAAATGTTCTCAAAGAAAACCCTAAGATTTTAAATTGGCTTCAAATTTATTTTGTAATCTACTCACTAATTGCCCTGCCACTATTTTGAATGGTAACTGGACATCTTAAATTTTGTTGCATTAATTTTTAACTTGTTAATACAATATATACTATCGTGCTAACAAATTGAGCTATATGTTTTAAAAAAATTTCACGTCATTTATAAATTTATATTTAATGCTTAAATTGAAAGTTAGGCTGAGGGAGTAATCTAATTAATACAATTAGGGTTGAAAAAAAAACTTATCAAACCAAGAAACGGAGTTGAACCGGCAATTCGGTTCGGGTTTTTTTTTTATAGTTTAGTTCTGATTAGATGATTTCATTGAACCACATCAATACAGTTAAGTTTCGGATCATTCCATTAGATATCGAAAAGTAAAAAAAAGTTTAAAATTTTTAAAAAGAAACCCAATTTTTTTTAAACATATAAGCTCAATATATAAATATATTTAAAAACCAAACCAAACCAAAACTCATTGCTTCTAAAAGCTAAACATAGTTTTTATTATGCTTTTACATATTATATAATTAAATGAAAAATGAAAAATAAACCTTAAATTTAATTTCATTCATCCTCTTACGAATGCATTGCTTATTTATTATTGTTGTTAAAACTTTTAAAATTTAGATTATCATTACTAACATCTCCAAGTTGGGGGCTTTTTTGCTATCATTACACATTAAGAGTTATAAATAAAAATAATTTAACATTTGACCATGTTCAATGAAGGTTGAGTGTGATTAAATCAAAATTTAATTGGATTTTTACATTTATAATTAAAGATTTTACAAATTATTTTTTAAATAAATATATTAATTAAGATTTTATGTATAATTAAAAAAATAAAATTACCAAATAGTGTCTAAAAAACATAAAACAAAAATAATTTAATTTAATTAAAATTGAAAAGTTTAAATCCAAAGACAATTTTATCCGAATAAAATTTAAAAGCTCAAAGCTCAAAAATAATATGAAACCCAAAATCCTATTTAATACGGTTCGGTAATAATCAATTTCTTATTGCTATCGATTCGATTTGGATACTCTGATTTCTTATTGAAATTACTATTGTCTCATTCAAAGTAGAGGTGTTCATGGGCCGGGCCCACAAAAATTTTAGCCCACTTCCCAGGCCTAGGCCCGGCCCGGCCCAAAATATGGGCCTGAGATTTTATCCAGGCCCGGCCTGGAGAAAAAATATAGAGCCCGAGCCCAGCCCGGCCCGGCCCATTTTTAATTAAAATTAAAATTATATTTATAGTAGGCCAATTTGCCCGGGCCCAAAATCACAAAGAAATAAAAACCAAAAAATAATTAAATGTCCAGTTACAAACCAAAAAAAATTATTAATCCAAAATTTCAACCCAATAGTAAAAACCCTAAGCCCAAATTAATTGGCTCACAGCCTAAACAATTTCAGCAAAAAAAGAGAGCAGCCTAGGAACCCTAGCCGCATGCCTTGCTGCTGTAGCCTCGCACGCCTCAGCCGCCGCTCCAACAAGCCACCAAGCCGCAATCAGCCTTTGCCCATGCGCTGCGCCAAGCCGTGCCACGTCAACGTACGGCCTCACACCAACACTGTACCTGCAACCAACAGAGGTAGACAGAACGCAACAAAGAATAGCAGAAATCAACAGCAAATACTAGCAAAAACTAGGAAAAAATGAAAAACAAAAATAGCAGAGAGAGAAATATTTTGTTTTCCTTTCTCTTTTTTTTTGATTCGGCTATATATAAAGCCATTCAAACATCTGTAATGGTTTTTTTTTCACGATTTCAGGAAATAAAAGAACAGATCCAAGGTCATTTTTTATCAGATTCGTAGTTCCTTTTGATTTTTTTATTTTTTTTATAGAAAATTAAAAGGAAAACGGGTTTATCGCTTACAGGTGGTTCTCGTCCCATCGGAGTCCCCCGCTGTCGGACCCGAGTCTAGAGACCGCCGAGAGCCTCCTCCTTTCGATTCTTCGGGGTTAGGAGGGCTCGACCCTCCAGGATCTTGCGAGCCACGGGCTAAAAGTGCCCTTCTGCGTATCGCCAACCGCCGCGCACGGTGGGGACAAGGCGGCGCAAGGGCAGAGCCCTAGCCGGACTTCGTGTGGCTTTGGACCAGAGGATGCTCTCTTTCATTTTTTTCTTTTTTTGGTAGCTGTTTAAAATGTTTTTAGGGTTTTTTTCTTAGCTTTAATACATAACTAAACGGCGTCGTTTTAACCCCTATAACCCGCGCGCGATCCGACCCGCTCCAGGGGGATCCGTGCGTTTTCTTGAAATGGGTTATTTGTGTGCGGGGTCCCTCAATTTTTGCAGCGCTTTACATTTAGTCCCTTTCCTTTCCTCTTCTTTTCTTTTATTTTAATTTAGCCCTATAATTTTATAGTTGTTTCATTTCAGTCCCACGTGGGACGGTGCGCTTGAAGGCTGGGGATATTTTCCCAATCAGTCCCTTCCTTTTGACGCGCGTTTTACTTCAGTCCTTTTCATTCTTTTTATTTTCAAATTTACCCAGTATTTTCTTTTTTTTTTATTTCGATTTAGTCCGTGTTTTAGCACTTTTATTATTTAGCTAATTAGTTTTATCATTATTATTATTATTATTGCCATTGTTATTGTATTTATTATTATTACTTACCTTATTATTATTTTTATTTACCCATTTATTCCCCTTTTAGATTTTGCTATATATATACATACTTATATTTTTTTTTAGACTTTATAATTCATATATGTATGCATTTTATTAATATATATACGAACATATTTTTAAATTTTGTAAATAAATATATATACTTACATATATATTTATATATATATATTTAATAATTTAATAATATGTATATAGACATACATTTTTCACATTTTCATAACTTTATGTATATACACGTATATATCTTCTACATTTTTATACTTTTATTCATTTTCTTTATTTATTTAGTTATTTGCATGTTCATTATTATTTTAAAAGGTTTTAATTCTATTCGTTTACTTACTTGCAATTATATGATTAATTTATCTTTTATATTTATTTATTTCATTTCATTTTTGATGATTGTTCATATTATTCATACCTCCACTATCAAATTTATTATTGCTTGGGTTACAAGTATTAGCATCGTGTTTTATTGCTATTATTTCGTGTTAGATTAATTTTATTTGATGCATAAATTACGATTTTTGAATAAACAAAATCTCGTGTTTAGATTCGAGAAAGTCGTACCCTAACTTACTGGGTTTTGATTTTCGCAATAAATCTGAATACACGAATCTTTTCAAGCTCAAGTTTTAGACAATCTCAAGCATTAAAAAAGATCGTGTCCTAACTTACTGGGCATGATCCCTTTTCTAAACCCTAGATAATTAAATATCTTTTTAAATGAGTAAATTTTCGGCATGTATTCTCGTATCGAGAATTCGATACGTTGTGTCCTAACGCATTGGATATGACATGTCGTTTTCTCGAGATGAGAATTTCTCTAATAAATTTTCGACATTTATTCTCGTATCGGGAATTCAAGACATTGTGTCCTAACTTACTGGATATGATTCTTTTTCTCGATTAACGTGAAATATGTCACTTTCCCAAAAATTTCAACATTTCAAAATAAAAGGATCGTATGTTATTTTTTTTTCAAAATTTCGACATTAAGGCATTAAACAATCGATTCGGTACCAATTTTGGGCATTGCGAGGGTGCTAACCCTTCGTCGTGCGTAACCGACTCCCGAACCTATTTTTCTCAAAATTCGCAGACCTAAAATTGTTTTCAAGGTGATCCGATCACTCCACAATAAAAGATCGGTGACGACTCCATTTCTATTTTCAAAATCGATACTCATTTTTTCAAATTTCAAAAAAATGGTTTCGACAGCTTGACGACTCCACTGGGGACGATTTAGAGAGTCAATCCGTAAAATTGATTGTTTTTGTCTTATTGTCAAAAATTAAAATTTGATTTGAAAAATTACGATCTTTTTTTTTGCACTTGTTTGCATGATTATTGTAAATTAAGTTGTATATTTTGGCATCATTTTGCATAAGACTGTTTAGTCTTATCCTTTTAAGTGGGAGTGAGAAACTAGTCCTTCGTGAGGTTTTCACCTTTGTGCAGGATAGTGGATCACTTCCGGGATACATCCGTACCTATGTCTTCGCGAGATTTTCATCTCCGTGCAGCCATAGGAAAATGTATTCCCCTGAACCGAACTCGGTTTGTATGAGCCTATAATGGGTGAAGATCGAGGAATCTGCTGGTTCGGGTACCTTGACTTTAGAGCCAAACCTCATATAGTGGACTTAGGAACTTAACCTAGGTAGAGCCACTCCAAATCCCTAGTATTTACCTGATTAAGTACTTTTTGTTTTCCGTGTTTGCTTGTGTTTTGTACTAACCCCTCTTGTTGTGTTTTGATTATGATTGCATTGCATTGCATTTGCATCTTAGGAAAGAGATATTGGTTCAAGTCCGATTATTAAATTAGAAAGCCTGTCATGGAATACGGATTCCTTGATAAGGTGAAAAACAATATGACTTCCCGAATATATTCTGAGAAACACAAGAATGGCGATGGAAGAGTTCGTGACCTTTGCTTCTTGGCCTGAGGATTCAAGGTGATTGTTTAAGAGCCTTCGACGTTCCAACTCCCTTAAAGAAGCTGACGAGCTTTATGAAGATGGGTAGGTGATGGATCGCGACCAAGATCGAGAAAATGAGCTAGCAGTGAAATCTATTGGCAAGATTATCTCCAACATGCGGATGAAGAAAAAGATCAATGTTGTTTCTTGGAATATGAGGGTGAGGCCGTAAATGTATCCGTTTTATGTAAGGGAATTTGCTTTCTAGAAAAATTTTCTAAATGTAATTGAATTAGAATCAACGTCTCTTTAGGCATTCATTTCATGCATTTGCATTACATTGCATTACATACATTAAAATCCATTGAAAGAGTCTAAACGAGTAAATTTATTTCAGCTAATCTGGAAAACCAACCAACCAAACACCTTACGGTATCCAAGCTAAAGAAAAGGAACAAAGGTTGGAAAAGTTAGAGCGAATGCAGATACAGATGCAGGAGCAATTGACCAAATTTCAACAGAAGACGAGAGATCAGATACTAGAATTATAGAAAACCATGATGAGCCAATTCAACTGATTACTAGCTGGAGAAAAAAGGAAGAACCCGATGGACCACTCGGGGGTTGATAATGAGGATTTTGCTTATTCCCTAGATTGTACTCCGATAAGTGCACAGATCCAGCCAAATGGACGTTCACACGGGGCACTCTTTACTATCAGATCACAACAGTATCAGACTGGTACAGCAACACCAGTGGGTTGCTTGACAGATCCAATGCCCAATGTGAGGAACAATTTTCCTGTTGCTCTTGATAACCCAGCAGAAATAAAGCAATCGAGGGTGGAGTACCTAGATACTACAAAGGCCCCAAGGAAGATGGGGAATAAGGAGGATAATAGAAGGTCAGTCCCAAAGAAAAAGGAGAATGAAGTGAACCATGTGAGTACATACAACAAATCGATTACAGTGAACCAGCCAAGAAAAGTGGTTACTAATCAACAAGGTTCATCAAGACAAGAATCTTATGTGAAACAAGGCACTGAAAACCTCCAGTTCACGCCAATTCCCATGTCGTATAAAGAGTTGTATCAAAGCTTATTCGATGCGCACATTGTTGCCCTTTTCTACTCAAAACCTCCACAGCCTCCGTACCCCAGATGGCACGACGCGAACGCACAATGCGATTATCATGCGGAAAATATGAGGCATTCCATAGAAAATTGTATTGCCTTTTAAAAAGTGATTGAAAGGCTTATCAATATGGGCGTCGTCAAATTTGATGATTCCTCCAGTGCGAAAAATCTATTACCCGACCATAATTGATAATGGAATGAATGCAGTGCATGAAAAAGAGTGGGAAATGTTCACATCGATGAAAAGTAACTGAAGAAGGGACCTTGTTAGATATCCGCCCTTATAAATTTGGGAGTGCTCTAAGCAATTAGACTGCGGAAGAAAGCCCTGTAGTTTTTAAAACTTATTTAGAGTAATGTTCAGAACATTTTGTTGTTTTTAGCCTAGAAATGATAGAAATTCCTTTGTGAAATAGGCTCATGTCTGAACGTCGTTATTTTAATGAAATACATCTTTGCAATTATTACTGAGCCAATATTTTCATTCTTTACAAACAATTCTATATTATTTCATTCTTTTGGATTTTCTTCCAAACCATCATTCATTCATTCATTCATAATCATATGGTACAAATAATTATTCATGAATTTATACATTTTTTTGTATATTCTTCGGTGCTTATTATGGGTCCCTGGATATCAATTACGTGAATGACTCTGCTACAGACCCAGATTTTCCTTTTGAGCGAGGCATGTGTTCAGAGGGATTTCATAACTTTAAAAATGACAAAGATTGTAGCTTATCTCCTGACTTGTTGAGGATGGTTGAAGAAGAGAACCGACAGATCCTACCTCACGAGGAACCATTAGAAATTGTGAGATTGGTAATTGACCTGACCGCAGAAATGAAGTGAGACCTCATTAAGTTACCTCTAGAGTTCGGAGATATCTTTGTAGGGTCATACCAGGATATGCCCGGGTTAAGCACTGATAATGAAATCTGTACAACGGCTCGATGTCAAAATTTGTACAAACGATGTAATTCTTTACCGGGGCAATGCCTTTCTTGTTGACTCATCATAGCTTTGCCCGTTTGAAATCGAGTTTCCATCTCTTCAAGTTTATGTTGGGTCTATCCTGATTAAAGAGGAAGATCCAAAGTTTTCTGTCATAGTTGCGCCCCAAAAGGCTCAGATCAAAAAAGGGAAAAAAGAAAAATCAAAATAAAAATGAGAAAAAGAAAGAAGAATGAAAAAAGAGAAATCTAGATGAAAAAATCAGAATGAAAAAGGAAAAAGAAAAGGAGAGGCCAAGGCGAAAACTCGCAAAGGGCGCTTTGTGACCAAATGTGGTTTTGAGTTGAAAACTCGAAAAGGGCGACTCAAATTTTGAGCAAAATGGGGCATGGACATCACCATTATCGAGGACTTCTAATGGGCATTGCTTTATTTTTTAGATCATTAGAGGCTGCTTCGCACGTCAATGTCATCATATGCCGATATAGAATTTTAGAGAGGATGGTATTGGAAAATGCATTGAACTTGAATGACAGCACGATAGCTGAGAGCTGTAATCAATTCAAAATCAGACACCACAGTTTGTCATTGTATTGCAAAACAATGAATTGTAAAAATGACTGAGACTTACAAGGGTTGGCATGTGAAGTTACCATCTGCCTTCTTTGTTTTTTAGAACGTTTATCAGAGCTTTGACTGGGGCAACACTGTTTTCTTTGGTTTACAAGACGGAAATAGTTCTACCAATTGAAGTAGAAATCCCTGTTCTCTGGGTTTTAGTTGAGTAGAATGAATCCAATCTGATCAAAAGAAAAGGCTAAAAGCTATTCAATACAGTCAGATGTACCAAGGGCAAATAATGTGAGCCTATAATCAAAAGGTTTGCCTCAGACAATTCCATAAGGGGAACCTAATTTGGAGAAAGATTCTTCCTACACAAAAGGATTTTAGAGGAAAATGGATGCCAAAGGCCTTTTCCGGAGAAACTCTGATCTTGAGTAGGATAGATGGTAAAACTCGCCAAATCCTGTAAACTTGGATCTAGTCAAGAAATACTTCGTTTAAAGAAGAAGAAAGACCAAGATGAAAACCTGCAAAAGGCACTCTGAGTCAAAAAAATGAAAAAATGAAAAATGAGAATGAAAAATGAAGAATAAAAATGAAAAATAAAAATGGAGAGGCTAAAGGGAAAAGTCGCAAATGGCACCTTAGGCCAAAGGGGATTTGAGTTGAAAACCCGAAAAGGGCGGCTCAAATATTGATCAGAATGGGGCATGAAGCGATCAGAGCAACTCGAATCTTCAGGCATGTGGTAACCTTGTTATACCTGAATCAATAGGAAAGGGTAGGCGACATCTTGGGGCATCGACAGAGCACTGTAGATCTCCTAAACACATGTCCAACTGAAAATGGTCTTCAGAAAGTTTGTATAGAGAAGTTCAAGCTACGATATCTGGGGCACCCAATTCTCATATTATTTGTTGTTCTTGGAATACTTTTTCTTTTCCAAGATATACATTCCCAATTAATTTCTTTGTCATCCTTCTTTACTATTTTCGATACTTTGTTCTTTCGAGCTATGCTCAGAACCAACTTTATTCTTATCCATTGTTATGACCTTTTTTGCAAATATGTTGCATTGGAATAATGATTAATGGACTAATAAAACTTTCACAAAGGAAGTTTTGCATATTACTCTGAAAAGTTTCTAAATAATATAGGAGCCTGAAACAGGACTATTGTTTAGAGCACTCTAAATTTAAAGGTTGGAAATTTGAGAAGGAAGAGTCTAAATTTGGACTTTCTCTTTGGATTTTGTTGTCAAATACATTGATTGACAAGATGTCATGGTGGTGACCAAGTTTAAGTAAACAAGCAAGCAATGATCACCAGGCAAGAGGAAGAGGTTACCTCAGAGAAGAGAGCCTTCATCTGCACATTAGTCTTTGGTACGACACCCTGAGAAGTGTAAGAAACCAGAACGATTCAGATCCTATATCCTTGAATTGTGATAAGAAAAGATTGAGGAAAAACCACCTATTCCTACCCTTGGATTGAGTGGGAGAATGATGGTACAAATTTTACGCCCCAATAGATTAAAGTGGGGGGCAACCTGGCTAAATGTTTCTTTAGAAAACGCCAGTCGAGAAGGAAAATGTTATAGCACTTCAGTGACAAAGCCTTAATAAACTTCGAGTAATGACAACCTAAGCAGGATCATTCTCGGAAAAATAAAATTTTGCATTCATGCAAACATTATTCACACATGTCTAGTTAGGAGCATTTGGTTCATTTTGATCATGCCGTCCTAATAATTAGGCATAATTAGGTTCATTATACAGGTCATGTTCCCAGAGAATAGATCAGTAAAGATAGCAGATCTTGCCTTCCTGCATTGACAATGAAGCAGATCGAAAACAAAGCCTTGCCTCCATCAGTTACAGTGGAGCTGGTTAAAGATAGCAGAGCTTGCCCTCCTGCGTTGACAGTGAAGCAGATCGAAGATTACAAGTCCTATGTCCTTGACCAGCAGTGGAATAAGTTGGAAATTACAAGTCTTATTTCCCTAAGCAGTAGTGGAGTAAACAGAAGAAATCAATCCTATCTCCCTGAAGTTGCAGCGGAGCAGACTGAGAAAACAAGTCTTATCCTCCTGAGATTACAGTGGAGTGGATTAAAACAAAGGATCTTATCTCTCTGAAGTTACAGTAGAGTAGATCGCATCAGATTGAAGCCAGAAATCTTATCTCCCTAAGATTACAGCAGAGTAGATTGAAGCTGATAATCCTATCTCCCTGAGATTACAGTGGAGCGGATTAAAGTAAAGGATCTTATCTCTCTAAAGTTACAGTAGAGTAGATCACATCAGATTGAAACCAGAAATCTTATCTCCCTGAGATTATAGGGAAGCAGATGGAAACTAGTATCTATCTCCCTGAAGTTACAGTGGAGTGGATTAAAACAAAGGATCTTATCTTTCTGAAGTTACAGTAGAGTAGATCGCATCCGATTGAAGCCAGAGATCTTATCTCCCTGAAATTATAGCAGAATAGATCGAAGACACTATCCTATCTCCCTGAAGTTACAGTGGAGCGGATTAAAACAAAGAATCTTATCTCTCTGAAGTTACAGTAGAGTAGATCGCTTCAGATTGAAGCCAGTAATCCTATCTCCCTGAGATTACCGCGGAGCAGATCGAAGACACTATCCTATCTCCCTGAAATTACAGTGGAGCGGATTAAAATAATAGATCTTATCTCTCTGAAGTTGCAGTAGAGTGGATCGCATCAGGTCTTATCTCCCTGAGGTTGCAGCGGAGCAGACTGAGAAAACAGGTCTTATCCCCCTGAAGTCACAGTGGGGCAGAATGAAAAAGCAAATCTTATCTCCCTGAAGTTACAGTGAAGTAGATTGAAGCGGATAATCCTATCTCCCTAAAGTTGTAGTGGAGCGGATTAAAGAAATATATATTATCTCTCTGAAGTTGCAGCAGAGTGGATCGCATAGGGTCTCATCTCCCTGAAGTTGCAGTGGAGCAGACTGAGAAAACAAGTCTTATCCCCCTGAAATCACAGTGGGGCAGACCGAAGAAGCAAACCTTATCTCCTTGAGGTTGCAGTGGAGCAGATTGAAGTCGATAATCCTATCTCCCCGACGTTGCGGTGGAATGGATCGAGGCACAAATTCCTATACCTCTGAAGATGCAGTAGGATGGAATGAGGCTACTTGAAGAAGAAGAGCACCAAGGTTCAGCATGACCGGGCAAAATTGGCCATTTTGAAGTCTTTAATTCATTCCCGTTACACGACAACAAGCAAAGAGGGGCAGTTGTAGTAGGCCAATTTGCCCGGGCCCAAAATCACAAAGAAATAAAAACCAAAAAATAATTAAATTTCCAGTTACAAACCAAAAAAAAATTATTAACCCAAAATTTCAATCCAATAGTAAAAACCCTAAGCCCAAATTAATTGGTCCACAGCTTAAACAATTTCAGCAAAAAAATAGAAGAGCCTTGGAACCCTAGCCGCATGTCTTGCTGCTGTAGCCTCGCGCGCCTTAGCCGCCGCTCCAGCAAGCCACCAAGCTCAATCAGCCTTTGCCCATGCGCTGCGCCGAGCAGTGCCACGTCTACGTACCGCTGTACCTGCAACCAACAGAGGCAGACAGAATGCAACAAAGAATAGCAGAAGTTGACAGCAAATACTAGCAAAAACTAGGAAAAAATGAAAAACAGAAATAGCAGAGAGAAATATTTTGTTTTCCTTTCTCTTTTTTTTGATTCGGCTATATATAAAGCCATTCAAACATCTGTAATGGTCTTTTTTTTCACGATTTCAAGAAATAAAAGAACAGATCCAAGGTCATTTTTTTATCAGATTCGTAGTTCCTTTTGATTTTTTTTATTTTTTATAGAAAATAAAAAGGAAAATGGGTTTATCGTTTACAGGTGGTTCTCGTGCCATCAGAGTCCCCCGTTGTCGGACCCGAGTCTAGAGACCGCCGAGAGCCTCCTCCTTTCGATTCTTCGGGGTTAGGAGGGCTCGACCCTCCAGGATCTTGCGAGCCACGGGCTAAAAGTGCCCTTCTACGTATCGCCAACCACCGCGCACGTGGGGACAAGGCGGCGCAAGGGCGGAGCCCTAAGCCGGACTTCGTGTGGCTTTGGAGCAGAGGATGCTCCCTTCCATTTTTTTTCTTTTTTTGGTAGTTGTTTAAAATGTTTTTAGGGTTTTTTTTCTTAGTTTTAATACATAACGAAACGGCGCCGTTTTAACCCCTATGACCCGCGCGTGATCCGACCCACTTCAAGGGGGATCCGTGTAATGGCCCAAATTTAAGGTTATCGGAACAGTGGTTTCAGGACCACAAATCCGATGAGGAAAAATTATTTTTCTTATATATTTATGGTTTACGATTTCACAAAATTATTTCGTGAAAATTTCGTTCGAAAATTTCGACATTTGGGCACTCAATTTAGTCAAAAGGACTAAATTGTAAAAAGTACAAAAGTTGAGTTCTACATGTTAAAAGTGTCCAATTGTTATGAAATTTTAAATTGGAGGTCCTTATATGGTAAATAGACCATTGGTTAAGTTGGTAGACAAAAATGGACATGAGATAAGTGAAATAGGAAATTTTTAAGTTAGGGGCAATTTGGTAATCTAGTAATTAAAATGAATTAAAAGGGAAAAAGATGGAAAAAAATCATCATCTTCTTCATTAGGACGAAATCAGCAAGGGGGGAAACCATAGTTAGGGTTTTCAAGCTTCCAGGCTCCATAGTAAGTGATCCCAAGCTCCATTTTTAATGTTCTTTACGTTTTTGGAGTCCCGGTAGCTTAATTTAACTTATTCTAGCAATAATTTAACCTAGGGTTTATATTTGGAAAAATACCCATAGGTGAAAAATGTTTATTTTGATGTTTTATGATAGAATATGAAGCTAGATATTATGTTAAACAACTTTTGCTAAGCGATTTTAAGTGAAAACGAGTAAAACGACATAATCGGTAAAAATACCTAATGTTCATAAGTAAGTGTTAGAGTGGGAATTTGATGTTGCCATAGAAGGGAAAAATGTTCAGCATGTTATAAAACATAAGAATAAGAGATGAATTTTAATTTCCGAGCCTTGGGGAAAATGTAATTATGTAAAAGTTTAGGGGCAAAATCATAATTTTGACAAAGTTAGAGTCGAGGGCTGTTTTGATGAATGTGAGTATTAAATAAGTTAAATTTTCTATTTTAGATCAAGAAGAACGAAACTCGAGGTTAGACAAATGGAAGAATAAAGTTGAAGACTAAGTTGGTGAATTGGGCTATAATTGTTACCGAGGTAAGTTTACGGTAAATAAATATAATATTTCAATAATTATTATTAATATTGTTACTTTCCAGCAATTATGCATTTATTTTATGAATTTATTTGATGGTGATCCAAGCATGAAATGATAGAGAATTAAAATTAAAAAAAGGTCCCGTTGATACATAAGGACGGTACTGGATACGAATGTCATGACATTTGGGTAATGAGGTCCCATGTAAGACCATGTCTGGGACATGGCATGGGCACCGACATGAGAACATCCCATGTAAGACCATGTCTGGGACATGGCTTTGGCATGTTATTATCAGAAGAGACCCGAGTATTCTTATTGTTCCAATGTAGCTCAACGAGCTAAATAACGAATCATGTTCAGGAAAGTTCAGTTAAAAACATAAATGGCAAGCTCAGGTAAGTTATAAGAGTTAAGAACTTATTATATTATCAATTGATGTTCAACGATGCAGCAAGAGAGGAGTAAGTTATGCACACAAGTATACTAAGTAAACAAGCAAGAGAACTAGAATGAGATTAACTAAAGAGTAAACTAGAGATATAGACACTTGAGTTTAATTATTTGAGTTAAATATTGTTATTTATTTGCTAGTAAACTTACTAAGCTTTATGCTTACGTCTTTTATTTCTCTTTCTCTTATAGTATTGCAAGGCTACTTCAAGGATCCTAAAGAAGTCGGAGATCGTCCACACTATCAACCACAGCAACTTGGTATTTTTATGTTGAACCATGTTGAGTATGACATGTATAGGGATTTAGTTATTTTAAATGTTTGTATTTATGATCTTGCTAAAGAATGATGTGTAAGTATTTGATGATGAATGGTTGCTAAAATGGTTAAGTATGGAAGTGTTTGTTGTTATAAAAGTTTAGGTGATAAACTATGCATGGAAATCATAAAAGGGTAAAACTTTGCAAAGAAGCAGAATTCAGGCAGCAACAGTGACGTGACTTTGAAAAATCACCTAGGATAGTATAAAATGAATTATAGAGTGAATGATATATTTATTTAAATCTTGTTGAGTCTATTTTCATATAAAAATAACGGTGTAGCAAAAGGAATTTTATATTTTAAGATATGTGAATTTTGGTGAGATAGGGTCAGAACAGTTTTTGGTCTCCCCTGTTTTGAGTTTAGAAAATCATTAAAAATTGTAAAAAAATATTTATGAGTTTTAGTTTATATGTATAGATTCCTTATTGAGTCTATTTTCTGTAGAAACAAGTAATAACTTCATATGAAAATCTTACAGTGAGAAAACTTATTTTTAGTGACAAGAGGTCAGGACAGTCAGGTGGTGAAACAGGGGAGACTTTAACTAATAAACTGTACTAATTGGCTGAACCAAAAATTCTAAAAATTTTATGGTAAGTATATATATGAGTCTAGTTTTAGGAAAAATTTACGGAGTTAAATTTTGAGTCCCGTAGCTCGATTTATAATTAATTTAGTAACTGCTGCGCGATTGGACAGATTGCTGTATATAGTTAAATTTATTTTCAAAACAAGTTTTTATGTTTCAAATTAGTGAGATAAGCTAAGTAATGCCTCGTGCTCGACTCCGGCAATGGTCTCGGGTAAGGGGTGTTACAATCCGCGCGTTTTCTTGAAATGGGTTATTTACGTGCGGGGTCCCTCGATTTTTGCAGCGCTTTACATTTAGTCCCTTTCCTCTTCTTTTCTTTTATTTTAATTTAGCCCTATAATTTTATAGTTGTTTCATTTCAGTCCCACGTGGGACGGTGCGCTTGAAGGCTGGGGATATTATCCCAATCAGTCCTTTCCTTTTGACGCGCGTTTTACTTCAGTCCTTTTCATTCTTTTTATTTTCGAATTTACCCAGTATTTTCTTTTTTTTTATTTCGATTTAGTCCGTGTTTTAGCACTTTTATTATTTGGCTAATTAGTTTTATCATTATTATTATTATTATTGCCATTGTTATTGTATTTATTATTATTACTTACCTTATTATTATTTTTATTTACCCATTTATTCCCCTTTTAGATTTTGCTATATATATACATACTTATATATTTTTTTTAGGCTTTATAATTCATATATGTATGCATTTTATTAATATATATACGAACATATTTTTAAATTTTGTAAATAAATATATATACTTACATATATATTTATATATATTTAATAATTTTATAATATGTATATAGACATACATTTTTCACATTTTCATAACTTTATGTATATACACGTATATATCTTCTACATTTTTATACTTTTATTCATTTTCTTTATTTATTTAGTTATTTGCATGTTCATTATTATTTTAAAAGGTTTTAATTCTATTCGTTTACTTACTTGCAATTATATGATTAATTTATCTTTTATATTTATTTATTTCATTTCATTTTTGATGATTGTTCATAATATTCATACCTCCACTATCAAATTTATTATTGCTTGGGTTACAAGTATTAGCATCGTGTTTTATTGCTATTATTTCGTGTTAGATTAATTTTATTTGATGCATAAATTACGATTTTTGAATAAACAAAATCTCGTGTTTAGATTCGAGAAAGTCGTACCCTAACTTACTGGGTTTTGATTTTCGCAATAAATCTAAATACACGAATCTTTTCAAGCTCAAGTTTTAGACAATCTCAGGCATTAAAAAAGATCGTGTCCTAACTTACTGGGCATGATCCCTTTTCTAAACCCTAGATAATTAAATATCTTTTTAAATGAGTAAATTTTCGGCATTTATTCTCGTATCGAGAATTCGATACGTTGTGTCCTAACGCATTGGATATGACATGTCGTTTTCTTGAGATGAGAATTTCTCTAATAAATTTTCGGCATTTATTCTCGTATCGGGAATTCAAGACATTGTGTCCTAACTTACTGGATATGATTCTTTTTCTCGATTAACGTAAAATATGTCACTTTCCCAAAAATTTCAACATTTCAAAATAAGAGGATCGTATTTTAATTTTTTTTTCAAAATTTCGACATTAAGACATTAAACAATCGATTCGGTACCAATTTTGGGCATTGCGAGGGTGCTAACCCTTCGTCGTGCGTAACCAACTCCCGAACCTATTTTTCTCAAAATTCGCAGACCTAAAATTATTTTCAAGGTGATCCGATTACACCACAATAAAAGATCGGTGGCGACTCCATTTCTATTTTCAAAATCGATACTCATTTTTTCAAATTTCAAAAAAATGGTTTCGACAATATTTTTAATAAAATTAAAACTAATTGTTATTAAAATTAATTGTTAGTAAAATTATCAAATTATTAATTGTTAATTGTATTAAAACCAATCAATTATTAATTGTTAATTGTTAGTAAAAGTATTTTTGTAAACAAATAAATTTACATTTTTTTATCTTAAAACCAACCAATATTACATGTGCAGGATTTACCAGTAATGTGTGGTTTTAGAGATTGACAAGTCAAAAATGTCTTCCAAGTCCCTTTACAAAAGAGCCCACAATGTTAGTAAGCTGAGTGGGTCTGTTTATACTTCTATTTGGAAGGCATTTCTATAAAATTAAAAATTAAAATGATAATAAAAATGTCTTCAAAGTTCCTGGACACATGGATTTATTTATATTTTAAAAATAAAACTAAACTATTATATTTTAAAAATAAAAATATATATTTAATATATTTTCGGGCCGGGCTAAATTATTTTTGCCAAACAGGCCTCATTTTTTGCCCAAGCTCATATTTCGGGCCTATATTTTTACCCGAACCCTCCCATATTTCAAACGGACCATCGGGTTGGGCCGAGCCGCCCGGTCCATGAACACCTCTAGGGGTGAGGTCACCGTCACAATCTTCATTCAATTTTTTAAACAGCCGAACCCATTGGCAAGCCAATAACGTTACACTTTTTTAATGTTGTATTTTATTATATTTTAATTACAAAATTATCTTTTATGAATTTAAGAACGAATTTATGCTTGTATCTTAATTAGTTCGATTTTCACGTGTTTAAATTTTGTAAGATTTATTTATTTTTTAAAATATTAAAAAAAATATTAAAGTTAAATGTAATATTTACAAAATTAATATACGAGTTTTAGTCTAAATTTATCCTAATCTTCCCATGGGTTTTCATTGAGACATTTTGTTCGCCTACTTCTTTTATCATCTCAACCGGTGTTTCCAAACACTGGCTCAGATACCAATTGTCACAAGGCTAGAACTTTAGTCCAATAAACCGTGTGACTTTAGGTGATTTCTTTGCTTCAAATCTAACTAAGTCAGCCTAACTATCAGAAATGAAAATTCACAAATGAATTTCTCTAATGCACCAAAACAACGCAAAGACAACTCAAAAAGATAAAGAGGTTTGAATTGAACAAAAAAAACTACAAGAAAACAAAAACACATTAAGTGTTTGAGTTAATGCTTTCAAAAGTATTCTCTTACTTTAAATGGGGTATAAGGGATGAATTTATTACAAATGAGGGAGATTACTTCTATTTATAGTTGAGCTCTCTCAGATGTAATGTACCATCCAATGGTACAGATTAAATTACATCAACAGTTGAGATTAGTGTAAAGATTTAAATTCTATATAATCTTATCCATTAGAATTTACATTAACTATAATTTACATTAACTATGATAACTTTAGTTTTATTGAAATGTTTCACCAGGCCATCAAAGCTTCAAGTAGATAGGCTTATTCATGGGCTATACGAATCGGACAAGTTCAAAGTTCAAGTGAGTCAAATAAATCTAATTTAATCAATCGGTTTCATGTTACGATCTTTGTGTATTCGTCACCGATTTTGATCAACTTATTGTGACATACTAACCATCAAAGAGCAACAATTTAACTTATCATTACACTTTCCGATCATCAAACATGAAAACGTCGCAACAATTACTACAGCCTTCCTGGCCGTCATGATATTCTCTCAAAATCCGGTAATTTCCAACATTCATGCTACCGTTCCCTCCGTCCTCCGTGTCAGGGAGGAGACAGCCGACAATCACCGCTCTATTTGATCAGGTCAAAACCCTGCCAACCTCTTTACATCGTCTTCGTCACGGTACTGAAGTGAAACATTTCGTTTTCTATTTCCAAATGCTGACTCGAATACCTCAGTTCACCTTAGTAGCGCAAATGTTTGGCAGTTTACTAGTTATTTATTATTTTAGTATTTATGCATATCCATTTAGCAGTTTTTCAAGGTGGGAATTTTTTTAAAATAGAATAATTTTGTTTTTCAAAAATATATGCAATTTAAAAAAAAACACACACACACATAAACAATTTTATTCGTGGCGGTTGGGAAAATGTTATATGAAAACTCTCTGGTGTCCGACTTGTTCGCCGCCGTGGTTTGCTGCGGCGTTATATTCGCGTTTCTCTTACTCTGGCAAGTAACCGCCAAATGCGGCGTAGATCAGGTAAGTTATCCACTTCGCTTTTATCGCTATAGGTTGCATC
The DNA here is from genome assembly GCF_007990345.1 of Gossypium hirsutum. NCBI lineage: Eukaryota > Viridiplantae > Streptophyta > Magnoliopsida > Malvales > Malvaceae > Gossypium > Gossypium hirsutum. The sequence goes on along the minus strand of NC_053439.1, from coordinate 50,201,091 downwards.
TAAGTAGAGATTTTGGCCTTTGGATTCGATTCGCCCAAACACAGTGTTATCGCCATCATTATTTGGCCTTTTTTTTTTTTCCTTTCGTTTTCTTTGCTTATATAGATAGCACGGTCACGGGTCTTAAACTTAGTTTGATATAAGAAATCATTGATTTTAAATTCTAATTTGTGGAGACGATTGTGATCAAATTCAGTTATCTTTGAATCTTTGGATTTAGGATTTGTTTGAATTTTCCTTCTAATTAGTTACTTTTTTCATTTCCTACTGGATAGAAATGTGTTTGACACTGGATATTTTCATCATTTCAGGCAAGAAAGATTGATTTTTATTACATTCTGATCATGGTTTTAGTCCCTCTGTTATCATTTGATTTTAATTTAGTATAATTTGGTTTCTTTAATTTTATAATATTAACGTGAATTAAAAAAAGAAGGTAGATATGTGAATTTATTATTCGTTAGGATTGATTGGAATTTTAGGTGTTCATTTGTAAAAGTTTTATAACATGTTTGTTCTGTTGTTTCAGAAACTGAATAGGAAGCTTGTGCATATAAGTATTGGGCTAGTTTTCATGCTTTGCTGGCCATTATTCAGGTAGTCTCCTCCTTACCAAAATGCAGGCTTTATATTGTTTGTCATGTATGGCAAAAAAGGAACACAGATAATTCGTATGATGGACAATCGAGAAACCTTATTCCTGGAGTACGATTTTTTTCTCGAACAGAACAATTTGTACACTGCACTCTGAATTGTCCTTGAATTCTTAGTAAATACCGATAACTTATAGTGAGAAAGAAAATATGGAAAGGATAATTAATCCTCTTGACACCGGAGTAGAAAGGTTACCGAATGATTATAGTTAGAAGCTCCTTCATAGTGCTTCCTCCTTTGAAGAAACTCCTAAAGAACTTGAGAAAATAATGGAAAATTGACTCATTTATGATGAAAAAAATGAAGGTGAAATCTTGGTTTCTCTTCTATTGAAAATATTGTACATTGTTTTATTTGAAAATACTACACACACACACATATATATTGTATACAACAGTATTCCCTGGCAGAATAGCTAATACTTTTATCATTACAGTGCAGGGTATCGCGGAGCAATTTTAGCAGCTATCACTCCTGGTGTCAATATTATACGAATGCTTCTTATCGGTTCTGGAATTTGGAAAGATGAAGCCACTGTGAAGTCAATGAGCAGATACGGAAACTACAGGTTAGATTGAATACGGAAACTTAATGTCTATGTTACAATACCATGAATGTTTTTACTTGCTAGCAGCCAAATTAGATCCATCAAATTGTTTATGTGACTTTTTTCTTGAAAGTTGTTTGTTATTTGATCAAGTGATATGAAAACGGTATTGGGTCTTTGTTCGATCGATTATTGTTTTATCCATTTCTTTTTTAGGAGTTTCTTCTACTTGTCCTTAACGTTACTTCCTACATCAGGGAACTTCTCAAAGGACCACTCTATTATGCTATAACGGTTACTTTGGCTTGTGTGGTCTATTGGAGGACTTCACCTATTGGAATTGCTGCCTTATGCAACCTTTGTGCTGGAGATGGTAACGGCTGACTAATTCATTTGCTTTTCCCCTTTCTTCTATCCTTGTCTATTTTGAATATTTGTGGTGCTTTTTAATAAAAATGCTTGAGAATCGCATACTTTACCTTCTTTACCGTTACTGTTAATAACACTGAACATCCTTTAATTATGATCCAGGTTCTAATTGAATCCTCAAAATATTAGTATCATATTAAGTAGGTCTTCCTTCTGTCAATCTGGCCATCAGTTTGGGTGTTAAAGTTTAGTTAAGATTTAACATGGAGCATTTTTAAAACTTGTGAATCAAATTTTAAACAAGTTTGTACCTATCACATTGATAGCTTGGACTTGATGGGCAAAACAAAGTAGCTCTCCAAAATTTTAATGATATTGTCCTTTTTCTTTACTTGTTAGATCTAAGTTGCTTATGCAGTAGGTACACACATGCTTAAAATTTGATCCACGTGTTTTAAATGTATTTCATGTCAGATGCAAGCTGGCATTAGGCTGAAGGAAAGATTTGATTGATATGATACTAATATTCTGAGGATTCATGTAGAACATTTTGAAATTCAGAGACCAACTTTGGAATTTGGATCATAATTTGAAGACCTTACTTTATTTGTTTTAGGTTTGGCCGATGTGGTGGGAAGGCGATTAGGTAGAAAGAAACTTCCTTACAATAGGAACAAGTCCATAGCTGGTAGTGTTGCAATGGCAACAGCTGGTTTTTTGTCCTCTGTTGGGTAAGTGTTGTCTTGATATTCTCTTGTCCCCTGTTTTTTCGGTTCCATGTTAAGCATCAACATGATGTAGCAGCATTAATGCCAAGCAATATTTGTAACAGGTACATGTATTACTTTTCTTACTTCGGTTATATTCAAGATGGTTGGGGGATGATCTTGCGTTTCTTGGTTGTGTCTCTTGCCTCGGCGCTGGTAGAGTCTCTTCCGATTAGCACCGAGCTTGATGACAACCTCACCGTTTCATTAACCTCAATATTTATCGGCAGTCTCATTTTCTGATTCAAGAATCAGTGTAAAACTTGTTGTAAGTTATATGGAAGCATTGTTTTTTAGCTGCCAATTTACTAATAAAAATTTGTTGTAACTTAGCACAACTTAAAAGTAAGGCATGAAATGATGATTCCATTGATGGCATTGAAGTTCAAGTCCAAATCTGGCGTTCGTTCTTTATGTGTTTCTAATGGCCATATTTGAGGCTTCGTTATTATCCATTAATGTCCTATTTTCGTTTCTTTAAATTCCTTTTTTAATTAACTATTCTAGTTAAAACAATGATTTTGATTTTTTCTGAAATTAAGGTATCTTTTAGTGACTAGTTCTTTTTTTGCGGGTGTTGATTAAAGGAATAAAAAAGTAAATATTTTGATTAAGACAGTTAACTATCTTAATATGTTTTTATTTGTTTATTAAACAAACCAAATACTATTAAAATATGTCCAATTTATTTATGAATATGAATATGTTAGTTTAAAAGTCATTCAAAACTTGTTATTGTTTAATTATTATTAATAAACTTCTAATTGTTCTTAAATATGTTCAATAATACTTTCATAAATATATTAATTTAATGTTTACGAATGTGTTTATTTAATTTAAATAATCGAATTATACATATATAATTTTAATTAAGCAAAAGTAAACATAATCTAATAAAACAAATTAATTCATTTTAATAATTATATTTATGATTAATCATTATAAAGCACATTTGAATAGATAACAAGAGTCGACAATAGGGTAGAATGGGGTGAAATGATTTTTTACTAACCTCAATCTAATATACTGATTTCATAGATTTTTTTTTTTGCATATATATGAAATATAAAAAAAATATTTAGGAAATTAGTTAGGGCTCTTTGACTATTTTTTTCCACCATTAAAATGACTTTTATTAAAATTTCAATATAGCCCGTCCAATTTTTTGGTTTAAAAAGTAAATTGCAACTAAAAGGAAAGTCACTGACAGTGTGACTATTCGAAAATCTGAAATGGCTTTAAAAGCCAAGTCCTTTCCTGCCAATAAAACCGAAGGGACTACTGCCCCTATGTTATATCCTGATTCAAGTGCACATTCTACTACATTTTTCTCTCATTCCTTCAACTCTACTGCTAGTGTTTCCTCCTCTTGCACAACTTCTTCAACCCTTGATCCTTCTCTTCCCATTAATGGCCTCGAGAGACAACCATGATGGAAGGAAGTTGATCAATGAGACTCCTCCAAAATGTTGTCTTATGGAGAAGGTTCTAGGCAGCCAACAGAGACCCGCCCCCGAACCTTAAACACAACCCTTCTCCTTTCCACACCGAGTCGATGAATGACCCCCAAGCACCTTCAAATCTATTAGCCCATGTGGCAACCTCCACATGGATGTCTCCCCCCATATCGAGTTCAATTAAGATTTTCAAATTTTTTTACTTAAAAGGGGTTGGGTCATCTCGGATGGTGTTCAACCACCCTTCCCAGCGTTGGACAACAATCTCGACGTTGATTTTACCGCCATAGGTGCCATCATTGCCAGTGTACCCCTACTCATTATCGTAGGGTCCCATGGTGAGGGATCAGAACCCCACCGACGAACTGTTTTGGATCAAAGAAATCTCAATCTCATATTTTTTAGAACAGACTAATGGAACTCCACCTGATGAACTAGTTACACACTGCTTAGATCTTGAAAGTGAAGATGATCATCAAGAAATTCAAACTAAGAGTGAACTCATGGTTGATTTAGGGTCAAGAGAACCTATTGCAAAAAATAGAAATGATTCCTTTACCACTTCTGGAATAGGGCAAAGACCCTCGGAAGTTCGAGAGGTTCCCGAGAATCCCACCCTACCAGAAACCGATGACGCTACTTGTATGGAACTGTAGGGGTGCGCATCACCTGAACTTTGTGAAAACTGTGAAAGAAATGGTTCGTCAGCATAGCCTTCAAGGATGATTATTACTAAAACTAAAGTTTGGGCCTCTAATATGCCTATAATTGTCAATGGCCTTCCTTTTGATGGTTAGATCGACACTACTATCATGGGACGTCGAAGAGGTATCTAGTTTGTAACACCCCTTGCCCGACCCAATTGCCAAGTCCGAGCTACAAGATGCAACATCCGTTTCCAGAGCAACTACTGTTAAATATAACATAAATAAACCAACCAAACATTCAAACATGTCATAAGCTTATTCTCATTATGATATGTAATTAAATTTGAGCCTTAATCGAGCTTACAAAAGCCCTTTTATTGACCCGAGCATGAAATATGACCAAATTGTAAAATTTTAAAAATTTAAGGCCAACGTCATGATGTCGCCTAACAGTATGTCATATCATAACCTTAGGCCATTTGATGTCATGACGTGACTCACTTTCAGTCGACGTTGCAATGAAGAAGACTTCTCATCGGGATGTGGACTCTATTTTTGGTATAAATTAGGCCATTTGGTATTTATTTTATGTCAACCTTTCAAATTCCAAGTTTGGTGCATCATTGCACAACCTTACCTGCATAAAATCATCCTAAACACATACCAAAACATTGTATTTAACCATTTCAAATCAACCAATCCAATATACCTTAATTTAGCATCAAACATATTAGTTCAACTTATTCAAGCACAACCTAGTCAATCATGCATTTTTCCATCCATTTCCATTATGTTCACTATACCATTTCATACTCAAACATACCATTTTAATGCCATTCACAATGTTACAACATGTTATTAAAACATACCATACCAACAAGGCTTTATCATTACCAAAATCAAGCATTTGAAAAGGTTAAACTATACCAACTTCTAATTTAACAAAATTATAACACTTATATACATGCCACAAAATCAGACTGTAAAATGATTGAAAGACTACTGAATCAATAACGAGATAGTGTGAGCTTTTCGACAATCCAATAGACAAGTTTTGCAAGCAGCAATCTACAAGGAAAAGAGAGTCAACGGAGTAAGTATATTGAATTCTTAGCAAGTCTATATTAAAATCACTTAACTTACCTTAGTATTATGACAATTTTAAGGACTAATCAGTAATTTTGCCTTTTCCCCGATTATCTTCAATTTGGTTCAATTCTTGATCTAAACAATAATTTAGTTCAGTTTATCAATTTAAACCACTTTATAACATCCTATCATATGCATGAGCCAATTCAATTTAGTCCCTAAAATCAAAATTGCCATAACTTTTAAATTTTAGCTTCGATTTTGAAACCGATCTCAATTACATCCTTTTAAGACTCTCTATTGTCCATAATTACACCAATTTTACATCAATTTTGAAATTTATGCACTTTAGTCCCTATGTTCAAAAACTAGCAATTAAACTTTACAAACTAGTCATTTTTCACTTCTAAGCTTAAAATCTAACAATTTAGTTCCAATTTCTTCAAGCATTCATCAATTTCAACTTTTAGAAACTTTAACGATTTTGCAAATTGGTACATGGGCTAGCTAAATCAAGCTTCCACGACCTTAAAAACATAAAAATTAGAAGAAAATGACTTGATTGAAATACCTAATTATGGGCTGAAAGATTAGAACCGTAGAAAGTTTTTCGTTTTTTATTTTTCTTAAAGTTTTGGTGATGGAGAATAGGAAAATAAAAATGCCATCCACTTTCAACCTTTTATACCATAATTAAAACTAATTAATCTTGTTTAATTACATTAATCTTAATTAAACCAATTTGGTGGATGATAACATCATCCTTCACTAATTGTTATAGCAAAATGATTCTATTACCATTTTAAACCCCTTGCAATTTAAAAATTTATAGCGATAAACTTTTACAAATTTTACAATTTAGTCTTTATACATTAATTAACTATTAATTTGAAAAAAAAAGGGACAAAACTTTGATAAACTTTAATACTAACCTTGTAAATATTAATTTTTACAGACTTGAACATTAGAAATGGGGTTCCGAAACCACTGTTTTCAACACCACTGAAAATGGGTTATTACATAGTTGTTTTAGCTTTCCTCTATTGTTACAATCGACCACCTCTGTGATACGAAACAGGAGATTCATGTCTTCATAGAGGTACATAATACTCCCTTTTAATGGTTTTTATCTACAATCTATGCTAGCCTTAGATTTAATGAACATATGTTACTTTGGCATAACTTGAAAGTGGTTGTTAGTCACAATTTACCTTGGTTGTTACTAGGGACTTCAATAAGATCATTTCTAGTACCGAGAAACTCGTTGGGCTTTCGCCATCCTATTCCTATATGAGAGAGTTCCATGATTGTCTAAACCACTATGACCTTATTAATATTGGTTTTAAATGACCAAGATTTACTTGGTCCAATCTTACGAGTCTCTTCGATTTTATCCAAGAAAGAATTGACTATGCGTTCGCTAATCCTAGTTCGCGCCTTCTATATCCCAACACTACAATCACACATATCTCTTGTTCCTGTTTAAATCATTGTCCAATTCTTATCGATCTGGATAATCAACGTTGGCGGCCTAGATATAACCTCTTCCAACTTTAATTAATGTGGTTGGAGCACTTTAATTTTGAATGCATTTTTGAGATCTTTGGGAGAATTTTGATTACCCTTTTTTGGGTAAGACTGAGCCCTTTACAACTTATCTTATGCATTGGAATTGCTCTACATTTGGAAATATTTTTCGTAAAAAGAAACATCTTTTAGCCCGCATATCAAGTACGGAAAAAGCCCTTGCAGAGGCCCCCTTAGATTTCTAACCAACCTCCTTAATTGTCTCCAAATAGAGTTGATGGGGAACTTCTATGGGCCTTAAAATCCTCGGTAAACTAAATTATTGATGGGGAACGTAATACTCACTTCTTTCACCTATCTATTGCGCTCAAATAGAGTTTTAATAGAATAGTTGGCCTAAATTACTCAACAGGGTGATAGATAACGAACAAACTTGAAGTTGAGTCTCTTGTCCTAAATTATTTCACCAATCTTTTCACTACCTCACAGGTTATTTCTACTTTCTGATATGATGATTTTGGATTGGGATGGCCCCAACTTTCTGATATTGATACACAGTGTCTTTGCACGGAGGTTTCCCAATTGGAAAAGCCAAAGTGATTTGGTCTTTTAAACCTTCGAAATCCCTTGGCCCAAATGGCTTACACCACTTTTTCTTTCAATGATGTTGGCCATAAGTAAAGAATAAAGTTATCACAATGTGTTGGATGTTTTTCGTAATTCTCAAGTCCCTAAAGCTCTAAATGACACTCTTCTCTCACTTATCCCTAAGACAAGAGAGGCGAATTTTATCACACAATTCAAACAAATTGGATTATGTAATATGTCTTATAAGTCATCACCAAAATCTTGGTAATGCGACTTCGTCTATCCTCTAAACATTGATCTCTTTTTTCTAAGGGAGCTTACTTCCAAGCTGCCAAACTTTGAATAATGTGATTATTGTTCAAGCACTTCTACATTCTCTTAATCATATGAAAGGTCATGAAGTTCGATGATCATCAAATTGGACCAGGAAAAGGACTATGAAAAACTTGAATGGAGTTTCATCCAAAAAGTCCTTACTTTCTTTGGGTTCCCTAATACTTGGATTCGTCTAATAATGAGTTGTGTCTCAACTACCTCCATGTTGGTTCTTCTAAATGGGTTTAGACTTAATCATTTCAAACCATTGAAAGGTATACGTCAATGTGACCCCTTTCCCCTTACATTTTCATTTGTGCATAGAATTCCTTAGTCTGATGATCCTAAGAGCGATCAGTTGGCAAGATCAGACCCTTCTCCGGCATCTAAGAGTGACCCTAATTTCTCCCATCTCATCTTTGTGAATGCCATTATCTTATTAGCCAAAACATATGAGAAATCAATCTCTTCCATTAATCGTATCCTGTAGCTCTTCATGCAGGAATCGGGTCAAACCATCAATTTTGCTAAATCTCGTGTGATCTTTTCTCCTAAATGCCTAGATAGTACGAAGGTTTCTGTCTCAAATAAACTTGATAAGTTTGTTCTCAAGCAATTTACGAGTCTTTTCAATACTTTTTATTAATTTTTAGTTTTTAGTGTTAATGATAATTTTTCTTACAATTTTCTCCTTTTGAGACCTAATTTATGCCATTAGGATTCTAATGGTTGATTGAATTTGTGTAGGGAGATGACTATGGTCAAACCTTGAGGAAAACATCAACTGTTGTGGGGTTGTGACACTGATGCATGTGTATCATAACACTAACCCTTCTTCGCCCTAAGGGAGAAAAACTTCAACGAAAAACCAACTTGGAGCAGTCTACCAAGGATGTCGAGACACTAGGTGTGTGTGTCGCAACATTGAGCCTTGATGTCTCGGCAACAAGCCTTCAAGGTTACAACTCTAAGCCGATGGTTGAAGTGGAGGAGCCCAATGCCACTATCGTGGATGTCGTGACATTAAGAACCTCCAAGCCAAGATTGTGACTACTACCAAAGATATTGCGACACAAAAGCTTAGGTGTTGCGAAAATGAATTCCGATAAGGTGAAAAATATTCCAAGGGCAATTTTTGGTCCAACATAAACTAAAGTCAAATCCTTATCTTCAAAGACATTTTTGTCAAATGTTAAGGTTATAAAAATTGTTGTTTTTAAGGTTACTTGATGTCAAACAAAAGCGAAGGCTCTTTGAAGACATTTTTGTCAAATGTTAAGGTTATAAAAATTGTTGTTTTTAAGGTTACTTGATGTCAAACAAAAGCGAAGGCTCTTTTATCATTTTTTTTCTTCTATTTTATTCTTTTCACCACTTTTAGTTTTCTAAGTTTTTCTTTCTTAGTTTAGTTTAGTTAATGGTTGTTAGTTTCTTAATTTTTAATGTAGCTTTAGCTTTCTTATACTTAGATACCAAACTTTCTCTTGTTATTTTGAGTCATCTTCAAAGTATTCAATAGATCTTATTATTTTTGGCTTTCAGAAATGCAAAAAGTATCATCTTTGGTTATAGTTTCATCACCTTTCATGCTGCTATCATCTTCAACAAGGACTCCTTTAAGAGTCACGAAAACTTCTAAACCTTGTCTTTTTTATGTTCTTTTTATGAATAATCTAAGCATGAAATTGACTAATATTTATATGTTGATGATGAATAGACACTAAATCTTATGGTGGTTGGTTGATTGAAATGTTGAATGATTAGTTTTTGGGTTAAGGACTAAATCGTAAAAATTAGATTAAATTGAATAGACTTTAAAACCTATAATTGACGCCTCTAGGTGAACATTTAGATAGGTGAGACCAATAGGAGAACCTGTTGCTAACTAATTTGATTGTTCTGATAAGTTTAGTGAGGTCGAGAGAAAAACCAGACTAAATCGTCTAATTGGGTAAGATGTTAGTCAAAAGGTAAAATTGGACCGATTAGAAGTTTGAGCAATTTAGGTCCCCAATCCAAGAATTAACTAGCAACATGGATATCAATCGACCACTTTATCTCATTGAATTGATATTTGTAAACTTTTGACTGTTATTCAATTTAGTCCCCATATGTGTAGTTTAGTGTAATTAACTTTGAATGATAACTTGTCGTATTATAGTACTTAGTGATTAGCTAGTTAGATTTCTTAATTGCATGCGTTATCATTTTCATTCACCTTATCGCCCGATCTCTCTTGGGTTCGATCTTTGGAATGCTCTGAGTGTTCGACTGTAACACTTAAAAATATTACAATTGACATATCACACTTGTAATCTAGCCGCTTTAATTCCTGATATTTTGTGTTGATTCTATGCTCGGCATTCGTACTTTGTGGCACGGTCAGTGGGTTTGACATCACCAAATCCTTTGGTTTATTGTTTTTTGTTTCACCCTTTGGGAAATTTTGATTTATTGAAATACCTTAACTTTTAGTCAGAGCAAATCTATTGAGGGCTTTGTCCGGAGGACGCTTAGGAATGCTTGTGAATTCACGGACCTATCCACCTCCTTAAAAAATAGAGGGGTTTCTGATCTTGTGCCAGTTTCCTAGAAGCCTTCTTGTCTTGGATTGCTAAAACGTAACACGAATGACTTTTCTTTGGGCAACTCGAGTAAAGCGGGTGTCGGCTCTTTAATTTGAGACCATCTTGGAAATTGGGTGGTCAGACCCTGCTGCCATATTTTGAGAGCTACTAGCGTAGAAGCTGAACTTTTGGAGTTGTGTGATGGTCTTTCACATGCACATGATTATAACATTTTGCACATTGAAGTTGAAGTAAATGCTACAAATGTGCTTTATTTTATGCAGAACACCACTAACCGTAACCTTGTGTTATGCCCGTTGATTGATGAGTGCAGAGTGTTCCTCCGTTCTATGAGTTTTAGTTGCTGGAGACATCTCTTTTGGGAAAGGAAGTGTGCAGATGCTTTAGCCTGCGTGGGTAGTAATTTCCAATTCTCTTTGCCTTTAGATGCACTTTTTGTTTCTAATTTACTTTGTGTTTGTCCTAATCCTCTTGATTGTTTAAGTCATCGTCTCCAAGAGATGCTCAGGGGGTGGTTATGTATCAAAACTTATGCTAATATTTTATGAATAAAACACTTTCAATTTCCAACCAAAAATAAAACTTTCATTTTAATTAATATGCAAACTTAAATTTTGCATATCTTAAAAAATAATTGTATTTCAATACTTAAATTTTAATTTTAATTTAAAATATAGTTTAATATTTTTAATTAAAAAATAATTTACTATTTTTAAATATAATTTTGAAGTGAAGGGAACATATAACAAATTTCATAAATTTTAAGACGCTATATAGACAATTTAAAGATGAAACATAATTTAAATACTAGCTTCAAATGTCATGCATGTGATTTTATATATTTTTAAAATTTATTAAATAATATGTTTTTATAATTTCAAATATGTATTTTTGCTAATTTAATGAGGATTAATTTCATTTATACCAAAAGTCAATTATTTTTTTTAAAAATTGATAGAATACAATAAATTTTAAAAAATAAAAAATTAAATTAATATATAAAAATATTAAAATAATATACAAATTAGAAATTATATAAGAAAGTAAATACAAAATATATTTACATTAAATTAATGAATACATTTAATAATAACGATTAGAAAATAAATTTTGAGTTCCTTTTCAAAACAAATATGCAAAACCGAGAGAAAAGATTAAAAACCAAGCCTTATTGGTTAAACTTGGTTGGCGATTAATCAAGGAGAAAGATGCAATTTAGGCCAAAATCTTTACTTCTAAGTACCTACTTGACCCTCATAATCTACATTTACTATAGAATGTATCCTAATTTGTTTGTTATTGAGGAAGATTAGTCAATTTATCGAGTCTATAATATGATAGGTTATTAGAGATGGCGGTTTTGTTAACTTTAGGGTGATAATTGGATAGAGAGAGGTCCAATATGTCAATTAGTTCAAAGCCCCCTATTATCCTTAAAGGAGTCTTGGTTTGTTGCACAAATTCTTAATAGTTGGACCAATAGTGAGTCTCAGTTGCTTTATTTTCTATGTCCACAAGATGTAATTGATGTTGGAACATTTTCAAATAACTATAGTGTTCCAATAACTATAAATGAATGGGTGTAATTAATTAAAAGTTATATTATTTGATTTTTTGAAAAAGAATTATAACTATTTAAATAATATTATTTGAATAGTTATAATATTAAATGAATAATTATGTGTTTATTTTAAAGACATTATTATTCAGAAAGACACCTATTGAAAGATATCTCTATGAAGAGACATGAAAATTCCTATAAATAGGAATGGGATTTCATTTGGAAAACAAACCAACAAATTCTAATATTCTTTCTTTTCTTCCTTCATTTTATATTATTATTAGATTATTCTATAAAGTATTACTACAAAAATCCTTTGTAAAAATTGAGTTTCTTGTTATACACTGCTCAGTGCGTAGTGGGCTATTCTCATCAGTGCAAAACGCAAATAGTCATTAGCTTCATTGTATCCTCAAGGTTAATTTGCTTGGAACTTATTTGCACATTGAAGATAGGTGGGGGCAAATATAACCTTAAAGATAGTGGCTTGATACATGCCTTGGAGCCTTGTCCTATTTCTTTTTTTTCTGTTTGAGTTCTATTCATGTGTTCGAGATTTTCCTCACCGGAGATTTGTACTAACAATTGATTCCCTTTTAAGTACTCCCATCTCGACTCATATCTCGGGCATGAATTTTATCTGTTGGGGCCCATCAAAATTTGGAGTCTTTACTTTGGCAAACACCTACTCCTTCATCCTTTCCCAAAGTGTCCTTTTTCATGTCACCCATTTTGGTTCTAATTTGAGTTTTTAAGTTTCTTTGTGGAAAGTTCGTCTCCCACCTAAGTTAAAATTCTTTCTTTGGAAATGTGGGTGGAAAGAGCTCTCTACTAGGACCTTAATGGCTCGTCGGGGCTTAAACTTTGTTGATCTTTATCCATTCTGTTCAAATGATCAAGAATCCATTATTCATTTGCTTCGGAATTGCCACATTATCCAAAATTTGTGGAATGATGTCTATTCTTATTGTCGGTTTAGACTTCCAAGTTTGGTAGTTAGGAAGATTGGATTCAAAGTAATGTCACTTCAAAAAATTGGTTTTAACATCCTTCAATTCCTTGGTACATCTTTTTTACTTTCACCTTATGGGAAATTTGGTTGTGTCGTAATGCTTTAGTTTTCTAGAACGTTAGATCTTTAAAGGATTCCTACAACGTATGATGCTTAGTGCTAGTGAATTTGCTATTCTTGAGCTGTGAAAAGGTTTAACCTTCCTGACATCATATCAGTTACGTGGAAACCCCCTCTACAGAGTTGAGCTAAATTGAATTTGGATGGTTCATCTATAGGTAACTTGGGCAAGGTGGGTGCAAGTGCTATTATCTACGACCATCAAGGTGGCTAGTTAATTGGCTCTTTCTGCCACATCCTTAGGGCAATTAGTGTTGAGGTTGAACTTTGGGCTTTGAGGGATGGTCTAGTATTAGACCGACAACTTAACATAGACAATCTTGAGATTGAAGTTGATGCTACATTGGTAATTCATTTTATGAAAGCCTCATCTAACTCTATTTTAATTATATCTTATTTGATTGATGCGTACAGGTCGCTCCTTTATTCTATGAGTTTTAACTCTATGCTACATGTCTTTCGTGAAGGGAACAAATGTGTGGATGGTCTAGCCCGTCTGGGGAGCAATTTCCAACTTTGCTCCTCCCAAGATGTGTTTTCTTTTAATGACTTATTTTGTGTGTGTTACTCCAAGTTGTTTATTTTGTGTGTGTTATGTATCGAACTTTATTTTAGTTGTTAAATGATATTTGTTCCCTTTTTTACCCCTAAAAAAGAAAGCAAATGATTGATCTAACTTTAACCTAACCAGAGAATGTAATAAACATTAATTAGGTAGTAGAACCTTAAAAAAATTACACTCTGTAAATTTTTTGTGAGATTTTCCTTATCATGCGATATTCCATAAGATAGAATCGTAGGCAAAATTATATGTGGGTCTTTTCATAAATATCCTAAAGCAAGGTAAGGAGGGTTTTCCTAAATAACTCGAAATTGGCCATCTTCAAACTAAAATTGAACTTGACTCAAAACTAATTTCTTTTCTTATCCTAAAATAAAAAAATCCAACCACATTAGTTCGTATCATGTCGAAACCCATTAGTTACAAGTCTTTTTTTTTGCCATCTATATTGATAATTGGAATATATCTAAATAGAGATCACACATAATGAGACTTAAACCCAAACATGTTGGAACTCGAACTTGAAAATTCAAATTTCTCAAGTCCTTTTTGTTGACATTTAGCTAAAATAGTTGTGTTCATAGGTTGGCCTATTTTTCTGTTTATAAATAATAAAAATAATTTCATATTTCATATTTATATATTTATATATTTTATAATTTAATTTAATTTGAAATATTTTTATTTTTAAATTATGAAATTAACCATTTGTGTGGGCTTGGATCAGTCAGGCTCAAGTTTGGACTTAAATTTTTTTTTTTTAGAATCTGCCTGGTCCAACCTAATTCGAGCATGAACATCTTTAAATCAAATGTCTTATACAATTACATGTTTTTATCACTAAAAATGACAAAAAAAGAGTTTAATTAGGGTATTTTACTAAAATAATACAAAAAAAAACCAAAATAGTATACTATTTTTTTATTTACCAAAATCGTACAAAAACATAAAACAGTAGAAAATGGGATGCCACAGGCGGCACCAAAGGTGCCTGTGGCAGAGGCTACACCAACATGTTCGTACTTCGACCCTTTGTTCGTATTTTTTTTCGGACTTTATTACTTTTAAAAAATATACTATTTTTTAAATTTATTATTTTACATTATTTTAGTACATTATTTTTGAAATGTATTCATTTAGTTTGATTTTTAAATAAATTTTTAAAAAAACCCTTATTTCGGCCCTTTGTTCGTATTTTTTTCCCGGATTTTATTACTTTCAATAAAAATATATTATTTTCGTATTTTATTATTTTACATTATTTTAGTACATTATGTTTGAAATGTATTAATTTACTGTGTTTTTTAAATAAATTTAAAAAAACCCTTATTTCGGCCCTTTGTTCGTATTTTTTCCCGGATTTTATTACTTCAAAAAAATATATTATTTTCGTATTTTATTATTTTACATTATTTTAGTACATTATTTTTGAAATGTATTCATTTAGTTTGATTTTTAAATAAATTTAAAAAAAACCCTTATTTTGGCCCTTTGTTCGTATTTTTTCTCAGACTTTATTACTTTCAATAAAAATATATTATTTTCGTATTTTATTGTTTTACATGATTTTAGTACATTATGTTTTAAATATATTAATTTACTTTGTTTTTTAAATAAATTAAAAAAAACCCCTTATTTCTGCCCTTTGTTCGTATTTTTTCCCCGAATTTTATTACTTTTAAAAAATATACTATTTTTTTATTTTATTATTTTACATTATTTTAGTACATTATGTTTGAGATGTATTCATTTCGTTTTGCTATGTGAAAAAAATGACACCGTTTTGCGGCATTCTTCAAATTTTTTCATTTTGAACAAAACGACGCCGTTTTGCTATTCTAGAAAATTTTTATTTTGTTTTTTATAAATTGATTTATTTTTTGCGGCGTTTTTATAAAAAATGCCGCTAATTCATTTTGAACAAAATGACACAGTTTTGCTATGCTAAAAAATTTTTATTTTATTTTTTATAAATTGATTTATTTTTTGCGGCGTTTTTTTATAAAAACGCCGCTATTGCTTATCTTTTGCGGTGTTTTTATGAAAAAAGCCACAAAAAATTTTCATTTTGAACAAAATGACGTCGTTTTTCTAGTTTGGTTTTTATTATTTGTGGCGTTTTTCATAAAAATGCCGCAAAATATTATTTCATTTTGAACAAAATGACGCCGTTTTGCTATGCTAAAAATTTTTTGTTTTGTTTTTTATAAATTGATTTTTTATAAAATAAAATAAAAAGTACTCTCAAAATAAATATTGTATATTTTAATAAGAAAACAAATGATAAAATGGTTGTAATTAATTATTAAGTTAGAATTATCTAAATTAAATAATTACCTATATATCCATATCATTTTTATTTTTGTATTTTTTCTTATAATTTGGTTCTCTCCAAAATAAATAATTATACATAAATATTCATATCAATCTATTACTTTTTTTAACTTATTTATTAATTCTATCTAAACTAATATTTAAATATATCAAATGGTTTAGATTACATTTTTTAAATATAAAATGATTAATTAATTGTATAAAATTTTATCATTTAACAAATCTCAAGTAAACATTAACCTTAAACCCTCTAAATTAACCATTCAATACATATAAAATCTATCTATTATATATCTCTTAAATAATTTAAACTATACTCATAATTTCAATATATTTGATTTATTATTATCTATTTTACAATTATATAAGAACATATTTAAAATATAAATTAAAAAAATAATTAATCTAACTCAAAACCTTAACTCGACCCTTGAATCCCTAAACCCTAAATCCCTAACTCTTACCCCTAACATCTAACCCTTAAACCCCTAACCCTTAAACCTTAAATCCCAACCCTTAAACCATGATCCCTAATTCATAATCCCTAAATCCATACTCCCTAAACCTTAAAATATGAACTCCTAAACTGGCTTTAAATCTTAAATTAATCATATACCCTAAACTAAAAACCCTAAACAAATTTATTATTATCTCTTTTACAATTATATAAGAACATATTTAAAATATAAATTAAAAATAATTAATCTAAACCCAAAACCCTAACTCGACTCCCAGATCCCTAACTTTTAATCCATAAACCCCTAACCCTCTAACCCCTAAACCTTAAATCCCAACCCCTAATCCATAATCCCTAAACCCATACTCCCTAAACCTTAAAATATGAACTCCTAAACTGACCTTAAATATTAAATAAATCATATACCCTAAACCAAAAACCCTAAACAAATTTATTATTATATCTTCTACAATTATTTTAAATAATAATATTTTAATTTTTCCATGTGTTTTATTTCAAATTATTTCTACGTGTCATTATTTTTTTCTGAAGATTTTAAATATTCAATTAGAAATAAATTGAATTTTATTTAATATGAATAAACCAATTAAGATAAATTATTTTTAGCGGCGCTTTTCCAAAAACGCCGCTAAATCCCCGAAAGCTCAGAAAACGGCGTCGTTGGACTTAGGTTTTTTTGCGGCGCTTTCTCAAAAACGCCGCTAAAGCCCTGAGCATTAGCGGCGCTTTCTTAAAAACGCCGCTAAATCCTCGAAAGCTCAGAAAACGGCGTCGTTGGACTTAGGTTTTTTTGCGGCGCTTTCCCAAAAACGCCGTTAAAGCCTTGAGCATTAGCGGCACTTTCTTAAAAACGCCGCTAAATCCCCGAAAGCTCGAGAAAACGGCGTCGTTGGGCTTAGGTTTTTTGCGGTGCTTTGTCAAAAACGCCGCTAAAGCCCTGAGCATTAGCGGCGCTTTCTTAAAAACGCCGCTAAATCCCCGAAAGCTCAGAAAACGGCGTCGTTGGGCTTAGGTTTTTTTGCAGCGCTTTTCCAAAAATGCCGCTAAAGCCCTGAGCATTAACGGCGCTTTCTTAAAAACGCCGCTAAATCCCCGAAAGCTCAAAAAACACTGTCGTTGGTCTTAGGTTTTTTTGCGGCGCTTTCCGAAAAACGCCGCTAAAGCCCTGAGCATTAACGGCGCTTTCTTAGAAATGCCTCTAAATCCCCGAAAGCTCGGGAAACGACGTCGTTTCGCTTAGATTTTTTGCGGCGCTTTCTCAAAAATGCCGCTAATGCTTATTTTCAACGGCGTTTTCCGTAATGCGCCGCTAATGATCGATCTTTAGCGGCATTTTTTATCCAAACGCCGCTAAAAGCCTGTTTTGGTGTAGTGACTAGTAATTGAATCTAAACAAACAAATTTAACTGTTATTGTTTGGGTCAAGGCTAAAATTTCAAATTTTGAAAAGTACAGGGACCAATTTTGACCAATTTGAGAAGTATAATGACTAAAACTAATTAAATTAAAGTATAGTGACTAATTCCACAACTTCTATAAAGTACAGCATAACACCCCTTACCCGAATTGAACCTATATCTCAAGTAAGGAATATCACATTTGAACACAATGACCACTTAACTTGAACATTTATTTAAACACTTCATTTTAAAATATATGAGTTTATTTGAAGTTATTAAAGTCATTTCTAGGCTTCCTTTAAAGTTTGGTTACAAATAAGGGTCATTTCGAGTCAAAATAAGGTAAACAGAGTCAATGTCACGACATTGGAAAATAGGTGTCATGACACTGAGGGTAGAATACTCCAATGTCATGATACTAACTTTTGGTGTTGCGACACTGAGGGCAAAATACTTCAATGTCACGACACTAACTTGTGGTGTTGTGACACCTTAGACAGATTGCCCAAAACATGGCTTAAATACCTAAAACTAAGTCAAAACTATCTCCAATTTTTATACTATTTTGCATGGTAATATTACGAGGTGAGCTGAATTTTGTATATCAAGTTGAATTGATACGATTTTGATTGGTTAGAGATATAGATAATTAAATTGAAAAGAATTAAAAATATTGAATCTTGAAGAAAAGGTGAATGTGAATTTGAATTGGTCTTGATATTATATATATAATGATGATTGGTTGATAAATCAAAAGTGATGATGATGTATAAATCGGACTATATTCGAAATTGGATAATTTGTTACCTTATTAATTGTTCGAGTAGAGTCGGATATAATTGACATGCCATAGAATAGGTAGAATGTGAGTTACTTCGACTACGTGTTGATGAGGCACTAGGTGCCAATTCACTTTTGATTCAACCTCTTTTGATCTAGTCTTCTTTTTCTTTTGCTACATTGTTTGTCTCAAATGCCTAATTAAAGCTTAAAAAGAAACTCAAAATTAAAAAAAAATTATAAATCCCAAAAAATGGTTGGGTTGACTACACCAACTCCGCCCACCTTACTCTTTGCTATAGAGATTTGTCATTTTAGTCACTCAACTTTTCAAAATTAAATATTTTAATCACTCATCTGTTAATACCTAATAGAAGTCTAACGCGAGTTATGTTTTATTGGCCTAATAACAAATGAGTGATTAAAATATTTAATTTTGAAAGGTTGAGTGACTAAAATAAAAATAAAAATAATTGGATAACCAAAATTGACCAAATTAAATAATTGAATAACTATTCTTATACTATACCCAATAATATACATATCACTTTTGATTAAAAAAAGCTTAAAGTAGGATGAGAAACCAAGTATAGTTCATGAGCCATTTCATCTTAAAATTACATTTATTAACTTGAAAACTGCATTCTTATATAAAAAAAATAGTTTAGTTTAATATTAAGTTTAATAATTCTGTAACTAACTCAATTTTTTTTCCCAAAATTCACTTAATAAATAAAGTTTCGAGGTTTAGTATATTTTTGTTCAAACTTTTTTTAATTTATTATAAATTTTTATCATATTTGTTTTTTTTAATACAATGTCTATAAGTATCTATAGTCACTCTTCAACCCTTAAATAAGAAGATAATGTGCTTTAGCTCATTTAAACCACATCCTTTTACACTAACAACAATATCGATATAAAAAAAATATAAGGTAAGGGGTGGGGGAATTTGAATTTATTTTAATTGTGGGATCTAAGGCCAGAACCTTCACTCCTAAATGCTAGCACTTGAGATACGTAAATCTTGAAAATGTTGAATCTAATTTGAATTCAATTCTTGTGTATATGAAATACATAATAGTTGGTCCTAATTAATTAATGCTTGAGATCATCTTTTAAAGCCATTGTAGAGTCGAAACCGCACTGATGAAGAATCAATGCATGGTGGAAATTGATGACCATGAATAGTGCTAGGTATGGATTCAGGATTTTACTTTAAGGGGTTAAATTTTTAAATTCGAACGATTTTTGTTTTAAGGTAAAAAAAGTGTAAATTTTTTTCAGATATTTTTTTATCAAATAAATTAATTTAATATTTTTTTTAAAAGCATGAACAATTTAGCTGTCAAAAAATTAAAAAAAAAGATACAATATAAAATTAAATATTTATTTCCAATATGCAAAAATGAATAACTAATACTATACTAAAAAATCATAAATATCATTATAATTCCAAAAAATTTTAAAAAAAAATTTGGCCTTAATCCTATTTCTCAATACTAGGCATCTTAAATTGCACACTCTGCTTTCTCATAAGATAGAACTCGTAAATGATAGAATCTGTTAAAAATTCTCGAGCTATCTCTTTTTTATGTATGCCACCAAGTAAGTTGAAAGAAAATCATCCTCCATTATATTGCAAAGCCTTGTCTTCACATTTTCATGGTTGCAAATGCTAATGCGGTTGTTGCAGTAGACACTGAAAGAGTTAGCACAAGACGAATAATATATTAAACAACAACGTATTAGGAAAAAGAAAAAAAATAATTCAAATAAATAAAGAACATAATTTATATAAAAACATTTACCGAGTGATCTTTTGCGTAAGGAGCCAGAGGAAGATAAGTTATATTTTTTTTACTCTGTGCTCTCACTCTTAGCATCAAAACTCCTTTATTTTTTTTATCAACAGTGCCGGCACCTTACTAGAGGAAGATAATTCCTTAACAAGATATATAAATCAAAATACAAGAAAGTCAACAACCTAATATGTATGAGTATGGGTCAAATCAATTAATTCTGAAATTTGACTTTAAAGTCTATATTAGGCCTCTAAGTTTAGTTTTTCAAGGTCCATCGTACATTAATATTTAATTATTGTTATAAAGTTATATAATTAAAAATTGAACAATATGTTATTAATATAAAATATAATCTTATGATTTAAGGAGGCGAATTATATGAAATACAATTTGACCAAAGAGGTGAATATTATATAATATACATGATAATTTATATATAACTAAAAATTCTAAAAATTCTAACGGGCGACCTCCTCCACTAGATACATCCCTGGATTCGACCCATAATTTCTAATATCTCAAAATTTTACCAGATTTATCTTAAAATGTTGAAATCACTTTTTAGGACTCTCGACATCATTGTATAAATTATCACCAATCTTCACTAATTTATATATCAAAAATTGTTACGGATAACATAAACCATTCCATTTATAGGTTTTTCCATTAAAGATCATAAAAACCTTAAAATAATCTTCTTTTGTTTGTTTGTTTTCTTTCCTTTTTTTTATTCATAGATAAGGAAATGAACATGTCCACGTGGTACAGTGAAAACCCACGCCACTCTTTCCCATATCTACAATTGAATGTGATGTAATTCCACGATGAAGATTGTTTAGCAAATTGGAGAAAGAAAAAGAACATCTAGATGCTATGATTGTACCACAAGGGCACTTAGCCCATATATATTATCTGGTTTTGTTAACTGAATGAGATAAACATGGTTGCGTATCCATCTTGTCTTTTGTTTTTTGTTGCCTAAGAAATGATGTCCTTAGGGACCATTAATCATGTCCACCAATCCATCCAAGATTCAGATCATGTATGGTATCCTTTCAGCTATAGTGGGTTACCATTTTTCTTTCATTTTCTTTACTTCCTTGTACATAGCTAGATTCATGCTTTGGCATCTTCCCTGGTTAGAGTAGCTAGATACATTCCCTATATGGATTCATTCACATGTAAAATTAAAGTAGTTTTGTATAATTAATATTTTAATAATTTAACCGTTAAATTTAGTAAAATATTTGTATTTATCATACATATAAATTTTTATTTGATCCGATATCTATATCATGTCAATCTAAAATATTGTCTATATTAATATTTATATTTAACAGTTAAAAGTTTTTTATATAAAACAAATACCCAAAAGTTTTTAATTTACTCCAAACTTGACATGCATGATTTATATGGATGAAGCATGAAATATGGCAGTTGGATTGTTAAAATATTAATTGTATACAAAGTTATTAAAATATGTAAAATCATTTTAGTTTTACACCGGTGTAAGTGGATCTCTCTCACATCCTCCTGCATTGACAACAATACACATACTGATCGAACTAAAACTCAATTATCAACTTAAATCTGATATCTTAAAACTAAAATTCAAATCATATTTTAATCAAACTAAATAGTTTTATTTAATTTATTTTTTGAATTTAATATTTCTATCCAAATTAAAGATTGATTCAACCTTATTCTCCTCAGAAAGTAACTTTTTTTATGTGATATACAATGAATTTAGAGTTGAAATCTGGAGATTGTTTACAAGTGCAGGACCCATTTTATATGCTTCTCCAAAGTAGCCATCAAAGGAAAACACAAGCAGACAGATTGTTCACTTAACTTTGTGGAGGGTTAAATGATGAGTCGAGTAGGAGCTTAAGGCCTGAGGGGACCCATTAATATTTTCCTCTTAAATTTGTCCTTTTGGGTGGATAGTTCTCAAACGTGTGCACTGTGCAATTGGTGTAGGTGTCTTTTCCCATCAATAATGGGGGGTTTGATGATTATTATGATTAAGGAAGAAAAAAGAGGAGGATGTGTTGTTGCAAGTGTAAGTGATCACATCAGGTCAGATTAGTTCACTTTCTGAAAATAAAAAGAGGATGGTAGTGACAATGTGTGTTTTGTGATGACTGATACATCATATATGATTGTATTTGATGATCATCAGAAATGATAATTCATTTTATATAGTTTTAATTGCATAAAAATTATTTTTAAAATAATTAAGTCTTAAAGAATATTACTATTAAATTAATTAAATCAACAAAGGAGTAGGCGGAATGCTAAAGTACATTGTACTCTTTGGGAAAGAACACATGTTTAAATTTTGAAAACGATATTATTACGAGGGATAATTACAAACCTCGAACTTGAACCATAAAATAAATATAAAAGATAAAAAAACTAAATTAATTAGACAGTTTAATAATTAGTTTAATATTAAATGTCAATTCAAATATTTAAAATATTTAAGTCAAATTATAAACACGTGTATTTATTACCTAGGCAATTTTGATTCGACATTTTCTAAATTGTATAAGTATTGCCTTTTTAATTCCCCAATCTATGCATGTCGTAGGTGCACAAATATCTATAATTTGACCTAAGTGTTTTAAATGAAAATTCAAATTGACATTTAATGCTTATTGATAACTAGGTAGACAAAAGGACTTAAATGATATATTACTTATACTTCCACAATTTAATTTAGAATGTTTTGAAATGTAAGGGCCAATTTAAAATTTAGGCCAATCTATCTAGTTAGTCATCCAACTTTTAAGACATTTTCATTTCGGTCACCCAAAATGAAATTCTTTTAATTTTGTCACCTAACTTTTAATACGTTTTCATTTTAGTCACCCAAGTGTTAAATCTCTAACAATGGTTAACTATACATGCCATATGATATTTACACTTTCATTTTGGTCACCTAAAAAAAATCTTGTTTTAAGCATTGATCGAGGTAAAAAAAGTAAGGATTAAAATAAAAAAACGATAGAAACTAAAATAATGGATTAAAAAATTGTCAAGTTGTACTTGTTTGCCCCTTGCTGAAAGTTCTAATTTTTTTCAATAATGAAAATTTAAATTTAAAAACATAAAAATCAATCAAATAAATTATTACAAAATTTTATTCATTGATAGTGCCAGCTAATTTATTGCTATAATATTAAAATTAGTTAAATTAATTAAATTAGTCTCCTTCTAAATTTTTAATTTTTATTTTATGTTTCCAAATTAAAATCAACTCAAATAACATATCTTTAATAATTGTCTACGAAACACAAATTTCTTTTGATTATATTATCTTGAATCTTCTATGCTAAGCTAAAAGCAATTTTTTTTTGCAATTAATTAAATTAATTAATTTTATCTTCTATGCCAAACAAAACACATAATGTTTTTCGTCACTTCTTTACCCAAACGAAGAACAAGAAATTAGTTTAATTAATTGCAAAGGTTTTTTTTCTTTTAGCTTAGCATGTAAGATTCAAGATTATATAATCAAAAGAAATTTAAATTTCGTAAGAAATTATTAAATATGAGTTATTTGAATTGACTTCATTAAGGATAATTTAGAAACATAAAATAAAAATTTAAATTTTAGAAGATTAAATAAATTAATTTCAATATTATAGTAACAAACCATTTTTTCACTTTAATCCATTATGTTTTTTTTACCCCAATCAATGCTTAAAAAAAGTTTTTTTGGGTAACCAAAACGAGAGTAACCTAGAATTTGTCTGACCAAAATGAAAGTGTCAACATAATGTGGCGCGTACAGTTAACCGCTATTAGAGATTTAACGTTTGGGTGACTAAAATGAAAGCACCATAAAAATTGAATGACAAAATTACAAGGATTTCATCTTGAGTGACCAAAATGAAAGCGTCCTAAAAATAGGATGACCAACTAAATAATTTATCATAAAATTTAAATAATAGTTTGACGACTAAAGTTAAACCCCGTTGATTCATATTTGGGTTTTACCATGATTTGCTGAACAATATCATGGCTTCCACTTTCCAATTCTAAGTGCTATTTCATGAAAGTTTTCACCACAAAAAATAAACAAAGGACATCAAGGATGAGTGATATATCTTTTCTTCCTTCCTTTTTTAAAGATAATGATTAGATGAGTGATATTTTCTTTCTTCAATTTCTTAATTATTTTAGACCATATTTTTAGTATTTATAAACAATTATAAAAAGAAAAATACATTGGCATGATAGCTATAGATCCCTCTATTTTATTGTTGTTGTTTTCTTTTTCTTTTGATTTGTGGGTGGGTTGGATAGGAAGAAAAGAAAAAGAAGGGGAGAAATTGAAATGAGAAGGAAAGGAAATGAAAAAAGAGAGGAAGTGAAAAGAAAAAGAAAAATAGAAAAGTTTCGTTTTTTTTTAACTTTTTTAAAGGATTTGATTTAAGGATGGATTGAATGTCAACGTCCAACTTATTTGAGAAAAGAAAATTATTTATCTTTAAATAATATATTTTAAATATTGGTCTACATGATAACTCAAAGATGAATTTAAATTAATATATAATACAAGCTAATCTTGTATGTCAATGACATTCTATTTATTAAGAATGATGTAGATGATATGTCATTGATTAAGTTGTCATTTATTTTATAGTTTGTCACAATATTCATACATTGGTAAAGTTGTGGAAAAATTTGCAATGCAAGTTGCTAAGAAAGGTACATAAAGATTTATACTATGATGAGAACTTTCTTTAAGAGATTGTCATGAGACAATGGAAGAAACAATATTCATACATTCGTAAAGTCGTGGAAAAATTTGCAATGCAAGCTACTAAGAAAGGTACATAATGTTTTATACTATGATGAGACAATGGAAGAAAGAAAGTGTATGAATAAGGTTATGAGAAATCTTATGTATGTGATGCTTTGCGAACAACCATATATATATTATTCAATGGAATCTAGAATTGATTTTGTAACACCCGGATCCCAATAAACACGGATTTAAGAATGAATAAGGGACTAAATTGAAATAAACCATAAGATGGCGGCCTATATTGCAAGAAGTGGGAAAGTTAGAAACCGAATTGGACATGGTTGAGATCCAATTCTGGTTTGGTTAGATCTTAGTGGGAGACATAATGATTAGCAATGGATGGTTTTCACAAGGGTAGTGATAGCGCGGGAAGGGCTATAAATAGCTGGGAAACGGTTTCATAGGATTGATTTCCTTCCTAAATCTATTTCAATTTCTCTCATTATTCACCTTCTTCAGCAGCTCGAAGAAGGAGTAGCCATAAAGGGTTCTGCATGGAGCAGACTTCATAAGGATAGAACTGAAAAAGTAGAGAAACCGGCAAACTAGTAAGATTCTTAACCCTTCTAGGTACGTAAAAGTTAAGAAAATAAAGCTATGAATCTTCAGAACCGTCTTAAGGGTTCTACATGCTTATTAAAGTATAAGCTTTTAAAATGAAATGCAAGTTTAACTAGAAAGTTTTTGGTTGCAAGCTACTGCCTGGAGAATAGAAGCTCTGGTGTTCAAGAAAAGGAATAAGCTATGGAAACGAAAAGGATTCAGGTGAGTTCCAGACTCCAAACCTGTTGTTAGGTTTAATGTTGTCTAGGTATGTCATAATGCATAAACATGAAATATGATGATATGAACATGCATTGCATGACTGTGGTTAAACCTTAAGGGGATAGATGAAGTTAGGATGGGAATGAGGAGAGAACCCATTAGTTATCGTCTCGGGTGAAGCTTTGGGCCTTACAGAGGGAACACTAAAGGTTCGAGCATCAAGTTTGGTGGTGTTAAAGAGGAAATGGGCAGAGAATTCGAGAAATGAAATAATGGAATGATATTTACTGCAAGGGAGGTATCGACTGGTCCTTCGGGGCAACATCGTGATGATGGTATATGGCGTAAGACCATAAATGAAAGACACTATGGCAGTCTAGTATGGGGTACGTAGTGAAAGACCATGGATGAAAGATGCCATGACGTTATGGTACACGGTAAAGGTATATAGCGTAAGACCATAAATGAAAGATGTCATGGTGATAAGGTATAAGGTAGAAGGTGTAAGGTATACAGTGTAAGACCATAGATGAAAGACGCTATGACAGCCAAGTATGTTGAGTAAGACCATAGATGAAAGACTCCATGACATCATAAGATAGTAAGCCATGATGACGGATAGGTGTAAGAGTGGATGAAAGACTCCATGGCATCTACAGAGATGAAGTCTGCCAAGACAGTAAAAATGAAACAGAGTAAGTCAATCAAGATAGTAAACACAAGGTAAGCCCGCTGGGACAGTAAACAAGGGCAAGCCCGTTGGGACGAGAGAAATGAGGTGAGAAGAGTGTAAGACCCTAGCTAGGCTACAATATTCAATAGAGTTTATTAGGACACAGAGGTTGAAAGACAACCCAAATCTCTGGTGTAGGGTATAGGCTTGAGCGACCAGTGCGAGAAAACCCATCGGTGGGGGAAAGAGTAAAAGAAAGCATAAGTATGGCAAGCAGACTTTGAGGAATTCACCAAAAGTGATAGAAGCCAATAAGCCAAGGGCAATGACCTAACAAGAATTAAAGAAAGGTAGGTCATGTAAAAATAGGCCTTGTTACGAGAATGAAAGAAAGGAAATTATCCAAGGATATAAAAAAATAAGATCCGCCATCAAAAGCCACTAAGAAAGGTGCAAATGAGGAATATGAGGAGAGTGAATGCCTTCGTAAGAAGGAAAGTCTGGTGCAAGAACACCGCCACAATGATAGTCGTAAGAAGGAAACGAGCAAGTAAGATGGCAAACTTGCATATTTGCATAGATGATGAGAACTGCTTTGCCAAAATGGCGAGGCATGCTAAAGGTCAACACCATACGGGAATGTCAACAAGTCATTTAAGACTAAGGTATGGGAAAAGGAAGTCCGCCAAGAATTGGCTCAATCATGGAAGTCTGCCAAGGAAGGTATGACTTAATAACCCTTGAGCAGGATGATGAGAGATGCGCTACCACCAAGGTATGAGACGGTAGATAGATGTACAACCAAATAAGATAAAGGATAACGAATACCTTAAATGTATGTGTATGAAAGAAAAGAAAGACAAGAAGTAAGGATAGAACTCGTGGATATGGCGAGGTGTTTTGATTGAAAACTAGAGGAAAGTCCAATCGAGGAAAGGACTCACGGCGAGCCGAGTAGTTCAAAAGATTGGGTGGAGTCCGCAACCCTAATGTAGAACATTCGCGTTGAACGAACAATGAGTATTTATGTTTATTTTACATATGTTACCCTCGTATGATAGGGTTAAATTATGATGCACTAAATTAAGTCACTAAGTTAATTCGAACTTACAAAGTTGATTGATGTTTACAAGACTGACAAAGATAAAAATTGTCAAAGATAAGGACTTCGAGGAGGGACCACTAGATAGAGGCGAGATCGAGGATCACAGACTATTAAAGTCATGCACATAAGAAATGGGGAGGCTTCACCCTAAACAAAATAATGGTGTTACCAGACAACCTCCTTAGAGCCTGGTTTTTGAAATCATGGTCCCATTGTAAACAAATAGATCGTTCAGAGATAAATGTTGAGGGACAAAACATTTAGTGGCTGATGCCTCAATTGTACGAATTTATATTATAATTATTATTTTTATATTATTTTACATTAGTCTATTTAAAGTAGTTAAGTTAGCAAAAAATAAGCATAGGTCCATTGTGACGCTCCATGCCCAGATCCGGTGAATGGGTCGAGCGTGGGGTCTTACAATTATAATGGTATCTAAGCATAAATTTAGCTGATCCTCTGACCTAGAAGATTGGAAAGAAGTACCCCTATGTGCATTGAGATTGAACTGGCTAAGTCCCTCAATTCTTCAGTATTGTTAAGAGAAGATGTGCAGCATGTGAATGCATGTGTCTAGATTGTCGAATTAAAAGGTAAGTACCAGTAACTGAATAAAGAAAATATATGTATAAAAGTATAATTGAGTGAATACGGTGGTATAAATTCCATTAAATGCATGTTGAACGAAAAACACAGAAACTATACATTAGGGAGTGCCAGTATATAAATGTGGAAAAGGAAAAGTAAGTTACAGAATAGTGGAGAAGATCTAATTGGTTGAAAGTAAGGATTGAAGTTATGTAAGAATTTGAAGCCAATCTTGTAGGATTCTACAAAGGTCAACTTCAGTTGGATTTTTGGAGATGTTCCATCCATCTTTCTAGATGATGCTTGTGCTTAAATCGTAGAGTTTCAAGTAATTTTCAAAACATTTTTTGAATCACATAATTTTGTGGCTTGTAACCTAAGATATAGTCGTTTTCATAAAGTAGTGCAATTTTCTATGGAAAGCTTGAGATTAATCATTAGGTTTCACAAGTGTGATTTCCACTAGAATTTTTTTAAGACCTTCTAACCACCTTTTAGAGTAATTTTTATTCCTAAGTCATATATCTTTAAGCCATCTTCACAATGGTTTTTGAGATATAGTCATTTCTATTAAAATAAAAAAGGGCAATTCCCTATAGTTAGTTTGAGTTTAAATCACAAATCAACTTCTCCAACTTACAAATGTGGATTAAAACACATCTAGATACTAGATTATTGATTATCTATTATTCTTAGCAATCCAATTTGATCCTGAGCATATTAAAAAATTTAAAATTCTATCATTAGTTTGACCATCATCTTTATATTCTTCTACCATAGTTTTTTTTGTGATACAAGTTTAGTGTCATAAGAAATTACAATAGCTATTTATAGACTATGTCGAATTCGAATTAATTACAAGAGGAGTAGGCTATGCCTATTTATAGGCTTCTAAACCTTATTCTAATAGAAGTGAAACTCCTTATTCAAATAATATCAAATAGATGGAGTTTAATAAGATTTAAAAAACCTTTTTCTAAAATAAAATAAAAGAAGTATAATTCTATGGGGATTTTACTTTTATTTTATTTTACCACAGTATTTTATTTAAATAAGGATTTGGGTCACTTAATTCTAACAATCTCCACCTTGACATGAATTCTTAATGAACAAGTTTTTCATCGCGAACTCTCAACGAACAAGTTTCTCCACCTCTTCCATAAAACCTCTTAAGGGTTTATCTTCAACAATGAACACCAACCAAGTCTAAGCAATGCTCAAACTTGGTTATAGGAAGTGACTTAGTCATCATATCAATAGGACTTTCATGAGTACTAATTTTACTCACAACAATATCACCACGAGCAATAGTATCACGAACAAAATGATACCAAACATCAATGTGTTTTGTTCTTTCATGAAACATTTGATCTTTTGTAAGGAAGATGACACTCTGACTGTCACAAAATACTGTATTGATTTGAAGGTCTTCATTGAGTGTACTAAAGAGTCTCTTCAACCAAATAGCTTCTTTACAAGCCTCAGTAATCGCCATGTACTCAGCTTCAGTGGTAGACAAAGCAACTATAGTTTGTAAAGTGGCTTTCCAACTGATTGCACAACCTCCGATTGTAAAGACATAACCGGTAAGAGATCTTCTTCTATCGAGGTCTCCAGTAAAATCAGCATCAACATACCCAATGACTCCATCTCTAGTTCTTCCAAACTGTAAGCAAACATCGGTAGTACTTCGTAAGTATCTTAAAACCCACTGAACTACTTTCCAATGTTTTTTACCGGGATTCGCCATGTATCTGCTAATTGCACTAACTGCATATGATAAATCTGAACGTGAACAAACCATGGCATACATGAGAGATCCTACTGCACTAGAGTATGGAACATGTGACATGTACTCAGTCTCATCATCTGATTGTGGAGACAAAACCAATGAAAGTCTGAAATGGGCTGCTAAAGGAGTACTAACAGGCTTAGCATTCTGCATATTGAATCTACAAAGAACTTTCTCAATGTACCCCTTCTGACTTAGGTACAATTTACTTGCTTTTCTATCTCTGAGAATCTCCATACCAAGTATCTTCTTTGCTGGTGCCAAGTCTTTCATCTCAAATTCTTCACTTAGTTGGGCTTTAACCTTTCTTATCTTTCATTTATCTTTCGCTGCTATCAACATGTCATCAACATAAAGGAGTAAATACACAAAAGAACCATCACTGTTTTTCTTAAAGTAAACACAACTGTCAAAGCTACTTCTTTTAAAATCATGAGAAGTTATAAAGGAATCAAACCTCTTATACCACTGTCTTGGTGACTGTTTCAAACCGTAAAGGGACTTTTTCAGCAAGCAAACATAGTACTCTTTTTCTGAGACTATAAAACCCTCTGGTTGTTGCATGTAAATATCCTCCTCAAGTTCTCCCTGCAAAAATGTAGTTTTTACATCTAACTGCCCAAGCTCCAAATCATGCATGGCCATAATACCAAGCAAAGCTCGAATCGAACTATGCTTCACAACTGGAGAGAACACATCTGTGAAGTCTACTCCTGGAATTTGACTGTAACCCTTTGCAACAAGCCTTGCTTTATATTTGGGTTCTTCAACTCTTGGAGTCCCCTCTTTCTTTTTAAACACCCATTTACAACGAACAACCTTTTTACCTTTAGGAAGTTTCATAAGATCCCATGTTTGATTTTTGTGTAGTGATTCCATCTCCTCTTGCATAGCAAACATCCATTTTTCTGAGTTTTCACAACTAACTGCCTCAGAATAATTAGATGGCTATTGGTTTGTATCTATATCTTTAGCCACATTTAAAGCATAATCGACTAGATCAGCCTCGGCATACTTCTTTGGAGGTTTAATTTCTCTTCTAGTTCTGTTTTTGGCGATAGAGTATTGTAGTGAAGAAGCAACTCTATTTTGAATTTTTGTACTGGCTTTAGTAGTCGACTCTGTTGTAGATTCTAGATTAATCTGATACTCCACCAGCTTTTGATTTTCTTTATTGGAAGAGTCTTTAAGAGATAAGTTAGGTAGCATAGCAGTTTCATCAAAAACAACATCTCTGCTAATCACAACTTTTCTATTTTCAGGACACCATAACTTATACCCTTTTACACCAGCTTTATAACCAAGAAAAACACATTTAATAGATCTCGGTTCCAATTTTCCATTATTAACATGAGCATACGCACGATAACCAAAGATCTTTAAATCAGAATAGTCAGCAGGATTACCAGACCATAACTCTTATGAAGTTTTTTTCTCAATGGCAACGGATGGAGATCGGTTGATCAAAAAAATACAGTAGAGGCTGCTTCTGCCCAAAATGACTTTGATAAGTTGGCATTTGACAACATACATCGAACCTTCTCCAAGATCGTTCTGTTCATTCGTTCTCCAACGCCATTTTGCTATGGAGTATGACGAACTGTTAAGTGTCTTACAATCCCTTCTGACTTGCACAGTTTATTAAATTCATCAGAACAGAACTCTAAGCCATTGTCTGTGCGAAGGTATTTTATTTGCTTTCCCGTCTATTTTTCAATCATGGTTTTCCAAGACTTAAATGAAGAAAACACATCACTTTTCTGCTTCAGGAAGAACGCCCAAACTTTTCTGGGAAAAATCATCAATAAAAGTTAGCATATAATTAGCTTCACCTCTCGAAGACACTCTGGATGGCCCCCACAGATTAGAATGAATATACTCTAACGTTCCCTTCGTGTTATCGATTCCTCTGGTGAATCGAACTCTCTTTTGCTTCTAAAAAATGTAGTGCTCACAGGACTTCAGTTTGTAAATTCCTTGCCCATCAAGAAGTTTTCTTTTGCTCAATTCTGTCATGCTATTGTCACTCATATGCCGTAGGCGCATATGCCAAAGTTTAGTAATATCATCATCTGACAAGGAAGAGGATGACATAGCTACATCACCAATAACAGTAGAACCCTGCAAAATATATAACTTGGCAGTCTTTCTCTGCCCTTTCATCACAATAAGGGAACCTTTGGAAATATTCAAAACCTCACTTTCAGCTGTGTATTTGTACCCTTTTGAATCAAGAGTACTCAATGAAATTAAATTTCTATTTAATTCTGGAACATGTACGTCACTGAGTGTTTTGATAACTCCATCAAACATCTTAACTCTAATTGTTCCAACACCTGCAATTCTACATAAAGTATTATTTCCCATCAACACAATACCTTCAAACACTGTTTCGTAAGTTGTAAACCAATCCCGATTGGGACTCATGTGGAAGGTGCAACTCGAATCAAGGATCCACTCCTCGCTCGTTTTGGAATTATTGACAGAAGCGACTAGAAGTTCACCATCGCTATAATCTTCTACAACATTAGCTTTACCAGAATTTTCTAATTGTTTTCCATTTTGATTCGCAGCCTCCCTTTTGATCTTGTTCTGTAGCTTATAGCACTCAGATTTAATGAGCCATTTATTCTTGCAAAAGTTACAAGTTTTACCTCTGTTTGAAGACTTCGATCTACCCTTAGATTTACTGCGAGGATTCTGTTCCTGTGTCCTTCCATGATCATCATCTGCATTCCAGTCTTGTCTCTCACGAACAATAAGACTCTCTCTTTGAGAGTCGGTTTTAACCAAAAGATACTTCATCTTATCATACGGGGTTAAAGAATCATAAACCTCATCAACTGTGAGAGACTCGCGGCTATATAAAATCATATCTCTAAAGGTTGAATAAGACGGGGGCAACGAACAAAGAAGAATCAACCCTAGATCTTCCTTATCATACTGAAACTCCATGGCCTCCAAGTTTGAGAGAATTTCTTTGAACACTGTTAAGTGTTTGTGCACAGATGCACCTTCTTCCAAACGATGAGCATAAAGACATTACTTCATATGTAGCTTGCTAGTTAGAGTTTTCGACATACATATTTGTTCCAACCTATTCCATAATCCAGTGGCAGTCTTTTCCTTCATCACATCCTGCAAAATTTCATTAGACAAATGCAGATGTAATTGTGTTAACGCCTTTCGATCATTGCGCTTCTTTTCTTCTTCCGTCAATATTGAAGGCGTCTTATCTACCCCTAGTAGGGCTTCCTCTAAGTCCATCTATGCAAGAACTGCTTGCATCTTTATCTGTCACAACGTAAATCTGGTGTTGCGATCCAACAGCAAAATTTCGTACTTCAAAAATGTCATTACCGTGATTGAGATTAACAACTCGGAAGCTCTAATACCAACTTGTAAAAAATATAATATCGGTAATGACAATATATCGCAAATAAAAATAGAAATAGAAAAATAAAGAACATACAGATTTTACGTGAAAACCCTTTCAAGAAAAAACCACGGGCAGAGGAGAAGAAAATTCATTATGTCAAATCTGAATTAATTACAAGGGGAGTAGACTATACCTATTTATAGGCTTGTAAACCTTATTCTAATAAGAGTGAAACTCCTTATTCAAAAAATATCAAATAGATAGAGTTTAATAAGGTTTAAAAAACCTTTTTCTAAAATAAAATAAAAGAAGTATAATTCTATGAGGATTTTAATTTTATTTTATTTTACCACATTATTTTATTTAAATAAGGATTTGGGTCACTTAATTCTAACAAAAGCTTTTGAATTAGCATTACCCAAATTCTCCTCCTCAATGGTCCAAGTGGGTTAGATTTGGGAGTTTTAACTATTGATGTTGCATTTGCAAATGGCTCCCATCCAGTAAGACCAATATACTTAGCCATTTCATCTATTAACTTTATGAATACCTTCATCCTTGCCTTCCAGTATGTGTAGTTGGATCCATTCAACATTAGGGGACGTGAGGCAAATGAATCTTCCATTTGTAGAAAATATCAGTACCATGAACACCACTTACTAAGGGACAGTTCTTCATTGCTTAAAAAAAGCACTTTTGACTCCAAAAGCACTTTTGAAAGAAAAGCTGTGAAGAACAAGCTGAAATTTTTAGCTTTTTAGAAGTGCTTTTGAAAAGCACTTCTAAAAAGGAGAAGCTAAAAGTTTTAGCTTTTTCTCTCCCAAAAGCACTTTTGGTGCTTAATTACTTTTTCACCCCTCCAATAACACAGTATTTTCCTTTTTTTTATTGGTGCTTAATTAAAAATGTGTTAAAATCATTAATTAAAAATAAAAAAATATTTTTTAAAATACTAATTAGAAATATTTAATGGTTATATTTAAATATTTAAAATATAGTTTATATATTCTAATTAAATTTTATAAATAATTAATATTTATTACTTAAAATATTTAAAATTTATATTTCATATATTAAAATATTAACAACAAATTATAATAATTTTTTATATTCTTACTAAAATATAATAATATTAACTAATTTAAATATTATTTAAATGCATATTTGTTACTTGATAATAACATGTCTAAAATAGACATTTTATTTCTCAAAAGCACTTTTTGATAGCAATGTTAAACACTTAAATTTTAAACCAAACTTTTCAAAAGCACTTCTCAAAAGTACTTTTTCACAACACTTTTAAACAACACTTTTCAAAAGCAATAAAGAACTGGCCCTAAGTCAAATGTTAAGCTCCAATACCTTTTGTAGAAAACAATTGATTTGTGCAAGCTAAAATTGAGTGATTATATGAATAGTTATAACAGGTGCATATAACAATTGAAAAACAACAACAGAAATAATTGGTTATGCCCAAAAGCCAATCCACTATCTTCAACTTTGTACAAAGAATTATTTAAGTCGTATTATTTGTCAATGCAGCAACCTCATACTTGCACTAAAAATTTAGATCACTCTACACTAAATTTTCCCTTGAAAACTTAGCTTGTAAAACTAAGTGACTCACTTGTTTTACTTACAAAATGCACTTTCTAAAAGCAATTCCTAATGAACAAAGTAAGTGCTAAAACTCTCTCTCTTAATCATATATAGGCATTATTTGACTTGTGAATATACAAACCATTTACATTATTAATCCCCACCAAGTAGCCAATAAAACATGACTACCAATATCTTAATAAAGTCGAGGATAATTTAGAGATCTCCAATATATGTTTTCAAGTAATTTAATTCAATCTTCACGAAACAAGAAATCTAATTTGCTTGATCCAGATCAATCCAATCTTCAATGATTTGTTCCTCCAAAAAATTGATCTTCTAATATGAGCCAACAAACATCCACAATATTAACTAAGTCATAATCCAACTATTTTTGTTCAAAAGATTATCAACTCTATAAGGTAAGTTATGAACGTTGAGCAGTTATAAACTTTGATAAGTTACAGGCACAGATATAACTACTTGGTAACACTGCTCGCATAATAATCTCATCAGTGAAATCCCCGATGCTGACCCTCAACATTCTAGTTTCTCATGTCCTTAATTAAATTACATATCTAAAGTATCCCTAAAAAATTGTGCTTTCTGTACAGGCCAATTTTGGGCCACCCCCAAAACCCAACAACCAAACCCAAAACCCAACTAACCTAGCCCAATACCCTAAACCAACCTAGCCCAATCCTAAAACTACCTGAGCCCAAATTTTAAAACCCTAATAGCCCATTTGCTTAGAAGATTTCAGCAGTAAACCCTAGCTCCCATCTTGTCAGCCGCCGCTTCTCACCAACGGCCAACCATTGGCCACCTTGCGCACTACCACCACCACTCTCCACGCACGCGTCTGGCCCTCCATACCCTGCAAAATGAAACAAACACCAAGACAGAGCAGACGACAAGGAGCAATGGCCAGAAACTTAAAAAAATGTTGTATAGAAATGGCTATAAAGGCCAGATCCGAATGTAGTAGGGGAGGGGGGGCTGGCCTTTCTTTCTCTTTTGTTGGCAGTTTTAAAAATCAAAAAACAAGAAAGATCATCAAAAAGTCCAGAATCAAAATAGCAGTCCATTAATCGTTTGGATTCAATAGCAACGTTCAAAGCATACAAGTCAATCGAATACCAAAATCAAAGAATCGGAAGTTAAGAAAAAACTAAAGGTTATTTCTTTCTCCATTATTATTTCATTTTCGCTATAAAATCCATTTTATTGCATATATACATATAAAAGTATAAAAATATAAAAAAAATAAAAAAAGAAATCAAAATTTTACCTTTCCGGCCACCGCGTGCGGTGGCCAGCGCCGGCGAGCTTCCGGTGACCCCCCCGGCCGGAGCTCTCCCCTTTCCCCCTTCTCCTCTCTTCCTTCTCTCATCTCTTTTTTTTCCTTTCAGCTACACAAATGAGAAAAAAAACAAAATTTTTAACTTATATAGGGGACCAAAACGGTGCGTTTTGGTCCCCCCCAAGTAAACAAAAACGACGTCGTTTTGGAAGCGGGTCGGGTCGACCCGACCCGCACCAGGGAGGATCCGCGTGTTTTTCTTTGGAAGGGCTAATTGCACTTCTAGCCCTTTCGCTTTTCTGGGAGTTTACAATCAAGGTTTTTTTATTTTTAATTTGGCCCCATGGTTTTGCCCCGAATTCATTCTGGTCCCCACGTTGCGCAGCATTTTAATACCTGGGTTTATTGCGCTTTTGACCCTCCAAGTTGCACGCGTGTTACAATTAAGTTCCTTTTCTTTGTTTTTATTTTAAATTGGCCCCATAACTTCGATTTTATTTTAATTTTAGTCCTTTTTCTTACCTTTTCTCATTTTTAATGATATTGTATTTATAATTACCTATTACTTTATTCTTATTTTATTTTTATATCATTATATTTTATCCACTTTTTATATTATTATATTATTTTTATTACTATGGTTTATCTTTACTTATATATACATATATTTTTATGTACATATAGCCTTTATATAGTTTTTTGATTACTTCATTTTAATATTATCGTTATCTTATTTTATTTTTATAATGTTTGTGTTTATGTTATTATATATGCATACGTTATATGTGTGTTTAAGGCCATGCATTTTTATAATCATGTTATGTATATAGTTTGCATATTGCCCCATATATATATTTTAAAATTATCTTTTATGCTATTATAGACATATTTCTGGTACCATTATTATATATATATATTTATGTACATACTTATGTAATGTGTGAACAGTTTTTTATTATATATTATATTATTATGATCGTCTCTAATACATATTACGTATATTTTATATATATTACGTAGGTATTTTAATGTTAATAATATATACTTATACCATTTCATGTACATATTCTTATATTGTTGATTACATTTTTATACGCATTATTTCGTGTATGTATATGATTTTATTTAATAGTTAGTTTTGTATACTAAATTCCTACGTATATTTCTCATGTTATTTTATATATGTATTTTCGTTGTATATGTATGTATTATATAAATGTTTTAATCTTATGTGTTTTGCACATACGTTATGTATATAAGACTTTAACACTATATTTTATATATTATTATATATATTTTAATCTTATTTGTCATATTTTTCTTTTGCACTATTATATACATGTTTCTAATATTATATTGTATATTCCTAATACTATTGTTTATATATCTATATATATATGTGTGTGTATGTATGTATTTGTGTAGTGTACAAAATAGTTTTATTATTATTCTTATCATTTCTAAGGTATGCATATACTATATATGTTCTATGTATGTTGTATGGATTTTTAATATCGCTAAATATATATGTCATCTTACACACGCATTCTTAATATTATTATTATGTGTATACATTCATTATTTTAATTTCGTGTCCAATTCTATTATTACATTATACCTTCATCTTTTCTAATATTATTTTCACCTCGATTATTTGTTTCAATATATCCCTAGCTCTTTCATTTATTGATTTTTATTTCATATTATTTTACTTTGCATTATTTCGAAAATCGTATTCTTGTTTTGCTAATTAATTTCAATAATCAAGGCAACATATCGATTTAACATTAAGTCATCGAGTTCATCGCTACGTTGGGTGAACGTCAATTGACTCGTGTTAAAGCAATATACCCTTCTCAAAAACCGGAATAAACTAAAATTTCTCGTTTTTTTCCGGATCATAACTAAACTTTACATTGAATTCGCATTTTTGAAAATTAAGACAACATGTGTTTATGAGATACCAATTTTTGGGCGTCGCGAGGGTGCTAATACCTTCCTCGCACGTAACCGACTCCCGAACCCTAATTTTTCTCTGGCTTTTAACGTAGACTTAAATTCAGCCTTCCTTTTGTTTTAAAAAATGAATCTAATAGGTGTCCGATCACACCTAGGAAAAAGGATCGGTGGCGACTCTCTCTTTATTTTAAAATCGAACTTCAGTTTCCAAACTTTTTCACTAGATCGCCACAATTAGTGACCGAAATCAAAATTTTTACGTCGCTACACTTTCATTGAAATTTCGTTATATATATAATTATAAATAATACAATCTCAAAGATTGATAGATTACAAGAAACTTTTGGTCAAAGAAACACTGAGTTGTATCATAAAAAATCTACAAAGTTTCTTTAATTTCACCAAACAAACATAGTATATATAATAAACTATATATGTATAATGTCTGATATTTTGGATGCAATCTTGATTTGGTAAAGGCATATCTCGTTTCTTTTTGTACAAAGTTAATAGCATATCTCTAAGAGCATTTTTGGTTCACTTTCCAAAGTCTTCACTCAAAAGATAAATAAATAGTGAGCTTGTAGATTGAATAGAAAATTAGTCTCTAAAAATACAAATTTAAAAAATTATTATGCATTTTTTTTAAATATATATTTTTTAATATTTTACAATATCCTTTAGGACTCTTGTTAACTCCCTCATCCTACTTGTGGAGTCTAAAAACTTCACTTACAGTGTACCAAATAATTTTTGTTATTAGTTTAATTACACCAACATCTCCAAACTATGGCCCAAGTGTTAAACTAGTCTCCAAATTTTAAAATGTTTTAATTGAGTCCTTAAAGTATCAAATTCTATCAACCTAAACATTAGCTTTGATGATAAATGCTAGCTCAGATTAAGTGGATCAAATTTTAAACACATATGTCCGTCCAAAATTTTAAACACATGTGCATATCACATTATTAACATGAATCAGATGCCAAATTATATGTCTTTTAACACATCATATCCAATTTATCCATATAATAGACATATATGTGTATACAAAAACTTATCCACGTGTTTTAAATATAGTCAATGCCAAATTTCGACATGGCAATTAACACCCAAGTTTATGTTAGGCTAATAAAATGATTTGATTAATACGATACCGATACACTAAAGATTCAAGTCATAGTTTAGGACGTCTTTTACAATTAACCCTAAAATTGCCCAAAATTACTTTTAGTTTAATTCTATTCCCCCACCTCACAATTTTTTTTCCTTTAAGAAAACCCATGTACTGTATGCCGTACACGTACCCCTCGCAAAGGTGAAGAAAGGCATATTCCATGATCATTAATATTATCCTTTAATGATTAATTATATTGAAACTATATGATTAGATTCTATCATATTTGTTTTCATATATAGTTCGGTGAGTTTGGATGTTTAATTTTGTATGTATATTGATGGATTTTATATTAGTTTATAAACTTTAAAAATGTAATAGTGTTTTTAAAGTATTATTATATTAATTAAAATATTAAATTTCAGTTTAAATTTGATGTAGAACATATTTAAAATATGTGTATTGAGAACCCCATGTAATGATTTGATAGTCAGGATGTTCATTGACTCAAGTGTGACCTGAGTTTAAGTCGTGCTAATCGCATTTGTTGTTCGGACTTTATCTTGTTATTGTAATTCACCAAAAAAATGTGTATCTAATTGTAAATATATGTGTCATCACATAGGATAACTTAGATATAACATTTAAAAAATATTTCATAACTTGAATACATAAAAAATAGTCGGTGTTTAAAATTTAATTAATGTACTTTAAATATGCTTCGAATTTAATTTATGTTGGTATTTAATGCTTAAGCTAAATTAAAAAATTTCCATTAATTGACTATAATATAAGGATGTGTCGTACAATTACTATTTAAAGTTGGATGATGATGATGATGATGATGATGATGATGATGATGATGATGTTGTGTGTTAGGTGGCCAAGGACATATACACAGTGGCGTGAGGCTGAGGCGCTGAGCTTATCCTAACGTGGGTGGACGGGTTTTAAATTAAGTCTAACATCCGTACTTCCATCAAGATTTCAAGTTGAAATTTTGCGAATGAAGAAGGATAATATTGATAGAATTTTGTTTTGTATTTACAGTTTAATTTAATTAAAATTTAAATTTAATCGAAAATTAAAAAAAATAATTGGATATCGAAAATTTTCAGAAAAGAGGAAAAACGACAACACAACCTATCCCCTCACTATTATCATTAAGCACCTTCTGTCTGCTACAATAATATATAGTTTTCGAAGCCCTTTGGATCATATCTGCCGAATCTAATGATAGAGAACAAACATTCCACAATTCCCCACCCCTTCCCTTATAAATCATCAATCACCGTGAATCTCCATCCAAACCCTTCCATCAATCACACAATTCTTGTCTACAAGTTTTCATTACTCTCTTCATAGGTGTTTTCATTTTCTTCTTTTTGGTGTGGGTGTGTATATATAAAATATGAAGCATTATTGTTTGGTGTTTGCTGTGGTTTATCGAAATCATTAGATTATGGGATATGGGGAGCTAAACATACGAAGCTATAACCCCCAAAAGGATAGAGCTCGAGTTGAAGATCTCGAAAGAAGATGCGAGGTAGGTCCAGCTGAGAGAGGATTTCTCTTCACCGACACGTTGGGTGACCCCATTTGCCGAATCCGAAACAGCCCGATTTACAACATGATCGTACTTCTCTTTTCATTCTTTTTTCTTCTCTTTTTATGGTCGGACTGAATCTATATTTGTTGCACTGACTTCATTTACGTTCTATGTTAGGTAGCCGAGCTGAATAACCAGCTGGTTGGTGTCATCCAGGGATCTATAAAGCTCGTGACGATTCACAAACCACCCAAGAATCTTGCCAGGGTGGGATACATCTTGGGGTTAAGGGTTGCCCCGCTTTTTCGACGACGAGGGATCGGCTCTAGCCTGGTGGTCAGATTGGAAGAATGGTTCATTGCAAGCGGCGTCGATTATGCTTATATGGCCACGGAGAAAGACAACGATGCGTCCTTCAAGCTTTTCGTGGAGAAGCTCGGTTATGTCAAGTTTCGGACCCCGGCTATTCTCGTAAACCCCGTTAACTGTCCAATGTATCGGATATCGTCCAAGTACGAGTTCGAGAAGCTGAAGGTCGAAGAAGCCGAGTCTTTATACCGTAAATTCATGTCGTCGATGGAATTCTTCCCAAGCGATATCGGCAAGATATTGAGAAACAAGCTGAGCTTAGGGACATGGGTGGCTTATCCGAGAGGTGAATCATGGGGGGAAATTTTACCTAGTAGTTGGGCAATGGTTAGTGTGTGGAAGAGTGGGGAGGTTTTCAAGTTGAGGTTAGGCAATGCACCAACATCATGTTTGATGTACACCAAGAGCTCACAGTTGATGGGGAACCTTGTTCCATGCTTTAAATGGCGAGGCATACCAGATTTTATGCACCCATTTGGGTTCTATTTCATATACGGGGTGTATCGTGAAGGTCCAATGTCGGGCAAGCTGGTGCGGACCCTGTGCCGACTGGTGCATAACATGGCTGCAAAGTGTAGTGATTGTAAGGCTGTTGTGACGGAAGTTGGAGGTAGCGATACATTGAGACGTCACATCCCTCATTGGAGATTATTGTCGTGCCCTGAAGATTTGTGGTGTATAAAAGGGTTGAAAAATGAAGAAAGGGAAAGCTTCTATGAGTTGATAAAAATCCCAACAACAAGAACTCTTTTTGTTGACCCCAGAGAGGTATGATCAAAACAAAACAGACCCCTCTTGTCTGCCCAGAGATAGAGCCCCCGTTCATGTAATCTTTGTCAACTCCAATCCATATAAACAAATCTAGAATTTCGATCAAACATGAGTTCACGACTCATTAGAAAAAAATTTTTGAAGTGTTGCTTGAGAAAGTTGGCCAAAACACTAATAATAGTATGTATTATTTTCGTGTTGGGATTTTGTCTCTCTTAATAAAACCAAAAAATAATTTAAATTTAAAAATTTTGCTCAACCAACTTAAATTTAACTCAATTTAGTCATAAAAAACTAACAATTTAAGTTAATTTAATCCATATCAATATTTCAAATAATTGAACTCAAAATAATTTAAGTAAATAACTCGAAATGATTTAAAAAAACCCTAAGCCTTAAGTTAAAAAGGATTTACAGTAAAATAAAATGATTTGAATTTCAAAAAGAAAGAAAGAAAATGAAACCGACCTAAACCTAAATTGTCCAAAATTTTAAAAAATGAACCGACTTGGGTCCATTCGAAACCAACACGACCCGCATAATTGACAAACTAATCTCTCCTGTCCTGGTGGGGTGTTTTCCCTTGTTCCTTTCACATCGGTGACACAAAATCTCATAAGATTTTCCTTAATTAGTTGCACCCCACGGTATCCTTTGTTTTTGCACAGCTCCACCGTGGTCCAATCTTTGTCCCTTTTTTCCTTGATGAGTAAATATTTTTATGTGGACCCTCCTTCCCTAACATGCCATCTTTAAAGATTGAGAGGGATACCCATTATTGTGAAAGAAAGAAAAAAACCAGCTACTCACCTAAATTTTGAGATTGATTAATGAAATAAATAATTCGAAGATCAAAATAGGAATGGGTTAAAATTTGAGTGATTATCTATATAATTTATCAAAAAAAGTCTATAAAATTATTTAGATTTGTATTATCAACATCGGTTAAGTCAATAGCTTAATATCATTTAAACAAGCTTTCAGGATCAGAAAATAGTATCGG
Source organism: Gossypium hirsutum (assembly GCF_007990345.1). Taxonomy (NCBI): domain Eukaryota; kingdom Viridiplantae; phylum Streptophyta; class Magnoliopsida; order Malvales; family Malvaceae; genus Gossypium; species Gossypium hirsutum. The sequence goes on along the minus strand of NC_053439.1, from coordinate 50,157,697 downwards.
GAGAGCTTTACCCCTCCCCGAAGTTTATCCGGCACAATCTTGAATTTAATTGGATTCTAATGTCGCTATTATATACTGAAAACATCTTAAAAAAAAAAAGACTTTGTAGTATACACAAAATTAGGCCTTTGATGTTTCAAGCAAAACCTTTCTTATCTAATAAAATCATTTGGATTTGTGCTATCAACAATTGTTAAGTGATAAAAGGACTTTAATCTCTATCAAGTGTTGGACAATACGAACAAATATAAATATAAATAATTATATAAATAATATAATATAAACAAATATTTATATTTATATTAATATTAATATTTATATTTATATTTATATTTATATTAAAACACTAGATTTAAATAAAACAAATTAAATGAATATTTATATTTATTTAAAACATCATATCTGAAAATAATTAAATAAACAAGATTTTGGAAAACCAAGAATCGAATAAAGAGAATCGAGTTTTACTAGATGTTGAGGTTTGTTTCCATAGTTTCCTTAAAATAAATTCGGCCGCTCCTATGATACTTAGAAAAACATTGGTTGATTGTCTCTCAGGATACAACAACAAAATGATCGCGGCAGTAGTACCTTTGTAGTGATCAACGAACAAACTTTACCTTCTTCTATCACCAAAATGTTTGAAAGCTTTGGAGGAAATGAAAAGAATTTTTTAGAGTGAAAAATCATTATTTCTGTGTGTGTGTGAAGAATTCTGCAGCTTTTATAGGTATTCAATATGGAGGAATTTTGAAAATTTTCATAAATAAAGATACAAATCTTTCCATTAAAGGAGCCTTTAAATCAATTTGAATAAAATCAAATCAAATTGAAAATCAATCTAATTGGAATAAAATCAAATCGAGACATTTTTCCTTTTAATACAGATTTTGTTTAATATCTGTTGAGAAAAATAAAATATGTATTGGGCTAAAATATCCAGAAACTCTTTTTGGGTCAAACTAGTCCAAAGATTTCACGTCACCCATATTGTGCAAGTGCACCTTCAACCCTGACGAATTTGGACTTACACCCTATGCATGAAATAAGATTTTAAGCTTAATCATTCAATAACTCTTAAAATGGGTTCTTATATAAATACATATATCACACTTGGTATTTACCCAATGTGAGATTTAAGCTTTTCATTTTTCTCAACATATTTCACAAGTAGCTTACTTTGAGCATCAATTTCTCATTCATCACTCAATCATTTTGAGCATATGATATGCCGTTATAAAGGTCTCATGGAGTAGAATATAAAAAAAAATTTATAATTCAACTCTCCACCTTTACCAATCTAGAATATGCCTCAAATTTTCTAAAAGTTACATATTTTCCAACATTAAGTAAGGGTAAACTACAAAAGTAGTCACTTTTGTTTGTTTTAGATTGTACTTTAGTCACTTATGTTTGAAATGTTACGCTTTAGTCACTTGTTTTGTTACAAAGTGGTCACTCTACTATTAAGCTATGTTACCTCCCTAACGGCAGTCCTACGTGGCAGTCCAAATTAAATTTATTTAATTAAAAATATATTTTCATCCCAACAACTATACATCCAAGTTAGCATTTAAAACCCATTTAGACTACCACGTAGGACTGTCGTTAGGGAGGTAACGGAGTTTAAAGGTACAATGATCACTTCGTAACAAAACGATAACGTAAGTGACTAAAACATAGCATTTCCAATATAAGTGACTAATATGTAATCTGAGGCAAAGAAAAGTGACTATTTTTATAGTTTACCCATTAAGTAAAATTTTGAGTTTAAGTTTTATAGACGGAAAAAATAGTGTTTTTATCCCCTTGGATTCAACTCTGAATTAAATCAAAACTTTAAACCGAAAAACAAAAAATCTGGCTTTGTGCTCTCCAAGAAATTAGGTCCCTTCATGTTTAAAGCAAAACATTTCTTAACCAAAGATTTGGCGCATTGCTATTTCATTAGCTGGTCAATTTACTTAACACTTGGATACCTATTATGATTATAGGCTCTCTATCATACTGAAATTTGATATCTAACATTTTATTTTAATTTGAAATAATTTTATCCAATTACTCAGTTTGTCATTCAACTTTTGATGCGTTTTCATTTTGGTCACACATAAATTTTTTATTTTTTTTATTGACTAGGATAAAAAAAAGTTTTAAGGATTAAAGTGAAAAACGATAGAAACTAAAATAATGCATTAAAAATTTTGTCATAATGTACTTGTTTATCCTTTTGCCAAAAGTTCTAATTTTTTCAATATTAAAATTTTAAATTTCAAAACATCAAAATCAATTAAATAAATTGTTAAAAAAAAATTATTCCTTCATAGTGGCAATTGATTTATTACTATAATATTTTTTTTGGTAGAAAAAAAGACAACTTAAAGCGAAAAACTCAAAAAATTACACTAGTGACTCAAAGCAAGAACATAATCCGTCTCAATTAAACTTCTAGCTAATTGTGAGGGTTCTTCTAACCAATGAATTTCTGTGGAATTATTCGCCATACACTTGACCATATAATCAACTACTGTATTTTGCGACCTCGGAATATGACGAACAAGGACCTTCCAATTTCGACTCAATAAATGATGGGTAATACACGTTTCAAACAAATGACTATCTATAGCTCCGTCAACTAAAATCAGTTCAACTAAAAGTGCATTATCACATTCCACTTCCAACTGTCGATAACATTTTCTCCATGATATAATATTGAAATTTATTTATTTAATTAATTTAATCTCCTAAAATTCTAAAATTTCAAATTTTATTTTATGTTTCCAACTTAAAATCAAATCAAATAGCTCATCTTTAATTACCTATGAAACCCACATTTCTTTTAATTAAATGTGTGAAAGCCCAATTTTGTCCGGCCCGAGCCCAAACAAAAACCAAACAGAAAAATAAATCAAACAAAAATAATTAAAGTCCAATTAAAAACAGTCCATCTACATTAGGCCCAAATAGCCTAAAACAAAAAAACCCTAATGGCCCAAATGGCCCAAAAGCCTAAAATTTTATAGAAAAAAACCCTAGCTCGTGCTGCACCCTACCTAGTCGCCACCGCACCCTAGCCTGCCACCACCAACTGCTCTGCCACCGTCGCCATCCACCCCTGCAAGAAAAAGAAGAAAAAACACGCAACAACAAGTATGAAACAGTAGAGAAATAGATAAAAATAATAATAACATAATCGGTTATAAAAGCCTAAAAAGAACAGATTGTTGGGGGTTCTTTTTTGTCAATAGAAATCAAACAAAAGAAAGGGCAATCAAAGTAATTAAAATCAATAGAAAATCAAAACCTGATGGTGATTTTTTTTTGAGCCTTTATATATATAAAAACATAAAAAAGGGAGGGTTCAGAACACTCACTGGGCTTCGAGCTCTGCCATCGTGGGTAGATGAGGTCACCACCTTCGATGATAGGTGGTTTTTGACGAGAGGTTTTAAAATAAAAAACTAAAAAAAGCGATGGATTTCTTCGGGATTTTTGCGATTCGGTGGATTTAAAAAAAAAACAATCTCCAATCTAAGTTCAGGTGTCGAAACGACCAAAAATGGCTTTTTTATATTTTGTTGGCCAGAATAAATTCTGGTGAATTAAAGTAGAAAGATTTTTTTTTTCAATTTTAGTATAATAAAGGGATAAAATTTAGAATAGACCAATATTTTATATATCTCAAAGGTATATTTTGTTGAGACGAAATCGAACCCAACGAAATACCACGGAAGTATAATTGGCATTCTTTCACTCCCGAAAAATTAACTTGATAATTAGGGCAAATTCAGTAACACAATATATCAACAATCGATGTAAATAAACTACAATATCACAAGCAAAAATAATAAATCAATACACGTAATTTTTACGTGGAAAACCCTTTTAAAAGTCTAAAGGGTGAAAATCACGGGGCTTTGAAAGTCCACAAAAAATTTCACTATAATCAAAGTCTTGTTACAATATCGCAATCAAGCCACAACAAAGAGTATACAACTTAAAGTAAATAATCTCAAGCAAACTTTAAGAGAAAAATTGAGAATATCACCCAAAATAAGCTAACTTAGAAAGCTAAAAACTCGAAACTACAATACCCAAAACGAAAATCAAACCGTACACTTTAAAGATCTTCGAGTCTACTAGCTACCATAAAAAGATTAGCTCTATCGGACACCGAATGGACCTTCGACGAAAAGAAATATGAAAGCTGATCTCTTTAAAAAAATTGTTTTGCTCTCCTACTTTTCTCTCTTTTTCTTTGACTTTAGGCACACACTTTTCACCATAAAAAAATTGTTGCCCAACATTTGAATATATATGTAGGGTACACAAACAAATGGCCTCCCACATAGTGGGACCCTTGGGCCCATGCCCAAAAAATCTCCCCTCCCACTTTGTGGTGATGTTTGCCATATCGGTGATCAAACAACAAGCTTCAAACTTCCCTATTGGTAAGGCCTTGGTCAACATATCTGCACCGTTATCATCAGTGTGAATTTTCTCAAGCTCTAACAACTTATCCTCAATAACTTCTCATATCCAGTGATACCTCACATCAATATGTTTAGACCAAGCATGAAAAGTTGAATTGTTACCAAGAGGAATAGTGCTTTGGCTATCACAAAACAAGATATACCTCTCTTGAGTAAAGTCGTGTTCCTGCACAAGTTTCTTCATCCAAATAACTCTTTACACGCTTTGGTAGACGCAATAAGCTCAAATTCAGTAGTGGATACATTTTTGCAATTTAGATTGTCAAGCCACAACTCCTTCTGCAAAAGTGATCAAGTAACCTGAAGAAGATCCAAGTTAATGTCTCTGCTCATATCTAAATTTGTGCATCCAACTAGAACGAGTTTCTCATTACCAAAATAAAGTTTCAAGTTAAAGGTGCCCCGAATATATCTCATAATTCACTTCACCGCATTCAAATTCTCTTTGCTTAGATTAGAAAGAAATCGACTAGCAGTACCAACCGCATAAGCTAAGTCTAGTCTTGTGCATACCATCGCATACATCAAACTACCCACAACTGAAGACTAAAGAACTTTTTGCAAGTCTTCTTTTTCTTTCTTTGTTGAAGGACTTTGCTTGACACTCAATTTGAATTGCATAGCAAAGGGAGTGCTCACCACTTTAGCTCTATCCATATTAAGTCTTTAAAGTACTTTCTCAATGTACCTCTCTTGTGATAACCATAACTTCTTGACTTTTCTATCAGGTGTCTATCGAATGTTAAGAGTTTGCTTTCCTTGTCCCAAATCCTTCATCACAAAGGACTTAATCACTCTTGCTTTACCATGGCAATTCTAGAAGCATTACAACCAATAATAAGCATATCATTAACATAAAGCAATATAATAATAAAATCATCACCAGATAATCTCTTAACAAAAACACAATGATCGGAAGTAGTTTTCTTGTAGCCATGCTCCCCCATAACAGACTCAAAACTTCTTGTACCATTGTCTTGGAGCTTACTCCAAGCCATACAAGCTCTTTCTCAATCACGTAGTCTTCTTTCCCTTGTGCAATAAAATCCTCTGAATGCTCCATGTGTAGCTCTTCCTCTAAATAACCATGAAGGAAAGCAGATTTCACATCCACCGTTTCAACCTCTAAGTCATAATAAGCTGCCAAACTCAATGTACTAATAGAGGACATCTTCACAATCAAAGAAAATATTTTTTTCAAATTCAATCCCCTTTTTCTGATTGTAACCATTTTTTCTGATTGTAATATTTTCTCTAATACCAGTTTATTGGGATGAAACCGAACACGATGAAATACTACAAAAACACAATCGTTATTCTTTCGCTCTCAAAAAATCAATTCCGTAATTATGGCAAACTCAATAACACAATATTTCAACAATCAATTCCAATAAACAACATTATTGCAAGCAAAAATAATAATTCAAGACATGTAATTTTTATATAGAAAACCCCTTTAAAGCAAAGGGTAAAAACCACAACACTTTGAAAGTTCATCAAAGTTTCCACTATAATCAAAGTCTTGCTACAAAATCAAAACTAAGCCACAATCAATAATATACAATTCAAACAAGGCTATCAACAAATAATCTCAAGCAAACTTTAAGAGAAAAATTGAGAATATCGCCAAAAATAGGTTGACTTTGAAAGTCAAGAACCTAGAGCTATAGTACACGAAACGAAAATCGAAATGTACACTTTAAAAAATTTCGAGTCTACTAACTACCATAAAAAAATAAGCTCCATTAGACACTGAATGGACTTCCGCTCAAAAAAAATATGAAAGTCGATTTATGTAAAAATAATTATTTTGCTCTCGCACTTTTCTCTCTTTTTCTTTGACTCTATGCACACACTTTTCACCATAAAGAAAGTTGTTGCCCCCATATTTGTGTATATATATGTATGGCACACAGACAAATGGGCTCCCACATAGTGGGACCTTTGGGTCTACACCCAACATATTTGAAAGGTTTAAGGTTTGAATTGCCAATGAAATCTTAGGTCAATGATTAAGGTTGAGATATTCGAAATTTTGATATCTTAGGTTTGAACTTAATTTCCATACAATCTTATTTATTCTCACACAATAGGAAATCAACATTCCATACAAATTTGATTGCACTAATACCCTGCATGATTCATCAAGGTAAAGCCTTCTGAATAGTGAAATGTGAGAGATTAGGCAATTTTTTTTTATTCTCTTCTATTTGCCGATGATTCGTCAATTTGCCTCATCATTTGGTTCAACAAATCAAGTTGTACATGAAGATTCCTCCCTGCTTTTTAAAGTAAGAGTTGTAAATTTAATTGAGTACTTGCTCAATTGACATCAAGATTGACTACAAATATGGAAGTTATGAGTTGAAGCGAACTTAGATATATGGAATGTCCTTTCTATTATTAAGATTAAGGGTAGATCAAAAAATGTATTACTGATTTTGTTGGATATCCTAGGTTTGAAATTCAATGATAGATGTTGATGAAGGGCCTATACTTATTCTAACTTGTATTAAGTTTTTATTTTGGACTAACCTTGGGCTTTTCCAGTTGAGACAATCCACTATCGCGGGGTAACTCAGTGGCCCAGGCCTTCATTTTGTATGAAGTTGTGAAGACGGTTTTGACCTTCGAAACAGACCATACTTTACTGCGGGTATATTATATACAAGCACCAAAACCTAACCAATTCATGTATCTCATTGTTGAATAATTTGATGCTATAATTCATGTAAGACCAAGATTGTCACGAGTGATGAGGATGAATTAAATTGAAAAAACAAGTTTCTATTTGATTTTTTTTAATTTACTTTTTGAATTTTTTGTCAAATTTAGTCTCATAGTTTGGTAAAATTTTTCGTTTTGGTTCCTGAACTTGAATTCTGTTAAGGTGACGATGAGTCACTTTAAAGTTATGCCACATTATCACTTAAAAATTTTAAAATATATAATATATAAAATTACAAAAAAATGTATTTGAAAAAAGTATACAAATTAATTTTAAAAAATTAAAAAAATAAAATTATAAAGTGACACGGTTTCAGAATATCACATTTTCATGCTTTAATGGAATCTAAGTTTAGCGTTTCATGTGAAAACGGAATGAGAAATTTATTAAACAATAAATAAACTATATTAATTTTTTAAGTTAGTATTTTATTTTAATTTATTCCTTAAGTTTAGTTAAAAAATTATAAAATAGTATTAGAAACTCTATTATATGCGTATACATGTGGAAATCACATATTTAGAACACATATGTAATTTTAAAGTATCATTAAATAAAACAACTTGTTTTAAATACAGGTCATTTTTTGTAATTTCTCAACCGAGTTGGCACCTAGTTGACTCGTGACATCAACTCAAACAAGAAATTTTATTAATAACATAGATATACAATTGATGGAGATAATAAAGTGCGCATAATAAAATTAAAATGTATAAGTAAATTAAAATAAAATTTTGGTTGAATAATAAATTTAAAAATCTTTGCAACGTAATTGGGTTGGGTTCAAATCTCACAATATAAGTATTTTTGTTTTTCAATTAAAAAATAAAATAATCTCATAAATTTTAGTATTATCTCATAATATTCTCATAATTTTTAGTATTACTTCATAATTATTGGTATGCTTTCAAATTTAACTTTTAGCATTAGTAATATATTTTTTAAACATAAAAAATATTATTCGATGATATTGAGAAGAGATAAAGTTTTCAGGATAGAAGGGAGGTCTATGCTTGAAGGGTTATGTCTGACTTGGGAAAAGGGATACTGACAGGTTGAACTTGAATCTGATAATGCTCTTTTGGTGGAATTAATTTTGTCTGGCAAAATTATTGTAGCCCTCTTATAGAAATACGGGCATCCATTCACTGTTACAAAGGAATTGGAAAATTCGTATCCATCATATTCTTATAGATCATAATGCAGTTGCAGATTTCATGGCTAAGTAAGCTAGTATACATTTTACTAGTCTATAGGTATATTTTTTGAACCTCCTCAAGCTGTGCGAGAGTTAATCCAAAAGAGTTTTAATTTTCTGCTTATTTTTGTAATCGCTTAATGTTGTTTCTATTTACAAAAAATAACAATAATGAGATTTTGTTAAGGGTAAATTATTTGTAATTATTAAATTATTAAGTTTGCATATTATATTCGGTTAAAAAATTATATATAAGAAATTAAAAATAGTCAAAAATTAAATAAATAAAACAAATTTTATAAGATGAGCCAATATTCGATAATCTCTCATAATTTTTAATACTTCCTCATATTTTTAGGTAATTCATCATACTTTTTGGTACTTATTCAAGTTTTTTGGTATTTCCTTAATTTTTTTTGTATTCCCTCGTAATATTTGATACTTCATTATTTTTTCTCCTGATAATTTTTTGGTACTCCCTAAAATTTTTTGGCATCTTCTCATAATTTTTTGTATTCCCGGCATGCTGTTGAAACTATCAGAAATTTATTTATTTTTAGTAAAAAAATATTATTTTTCATATTAATCAATTTTGATGGGATTATGTCCAAAAAAATGATAATTTTTAATTTATTAATTTTGCATGCTAATATTCGGTACTAAAATGTTACAAAATAGTGAAAAAATAAATAAATAAACAAATTTGTGCATGCTTCCTATATTTTGGTATTCTCTTGTTTTTTTTTTTCTTTTTGTGTACGCTCTCATAATATTTTATATTTTCTCATAATTTTGGTACACTTTCTAAATGATGGGAAATATTATTTTAGTGAAAATTATTATTTTAATATTTAATGGGATTTTATTGGGGGAAATTTTTTGGAATTTTTAAATTATTAATTTTGCACACTAATATTCGATACTGAAAATATTATATATAATGATAAATAAATATAAAGAAAGAAAGAAAACAAATTTTATAAGACGAAGCAATAATTGTAATCTATCATATTTTTTTGGTGTTTTCCTCTTTCTTTCTTTCTTTTTTCTTTTTCTTTTTGTATTCCTATATAACTGTAGATACTTCTTCATGTTTTTTTTTTTGGTATTTCCTAAGAATTTTTTATATCCCCTCATAATTTTTTGTACTCTCTCATGATTTTTGGTTTTATCGTAATTTTTGGTATTTCGTCATGTTTTTTTGGTATTTTCTCTTCTTCTTTTTTTCATAACTTTTGATGCTTTCTCATGTGTTTTGGTATTTCTTCACAATTTTTTATATCCTCTCATAATTTTTGTACTTCCTCATATTTTGTAGTATTTCCTCCTGATTTTTGGTACTCTACCTGTTTCTCATGTTGTCCTTTATAATTTTTTGTACTCCTTCATGTTTTTTTATACTTCCTCTAGTATCTGTTACGTTTTTTGATACTCCCTCAGAATTTTTGGTATTCCCTCTCCCTCGTATATTTTTGGTACCCCTCGTAATTTCTGGTACTTCATCAATTTTTTTAGTTTGGTATTCCCTCATAATTTTTAATACTCTCTCATACTTTTTTTTTTGGTATACCCTCATAAATTTACGTATGAGCAATTAACTTTTTGTATAAAAAAATATTATTTTGGGATACTAAGGAACTTTGTTAGGATTTTGTTGGGACAAACCAATGCTATATTTGGTATACAAAAAATATCATTTTTGTATTTATACTATTATTTAAATCATTAATTAAGCTGGTGTTACAATAATTTATATTATTTGTAACACCCTTTACTCGAGTTAAACTGATAACCCGAGCAACGGATGTCACATTTGGCACTAAGTCTCTTAAATACCAAATATTTATGTATATATATTGCTAGGCTTAATTTTATTCTTATAGAGCTCAATTTACAATTCTCGAATCATTTCCAAATATTTACTAACATATTTAATCTTCAATATGTATTAGATTAACGTTCAAAATATCATATTTTCATTTTTATTACCAAATACTATGACACCCCACACTCGACTTAATTGCCAAGTCCGAATGTGAGACACCACATTTGTTGCCAAAGCAACTCAAACTAACTCGTACATTGAATTCAACATGATGAATTTGAATTCATTGCTATCACAATCTCATAAACAAGCATATGACATTTACATACCATAATTTATATTTCATTTTCACCATTCGATTAGTTTGAATTCGTTACATAACATAATTTGTACATGCATTGATTTATTGAATCATCCTTACATTGTGCTTAATTGCTACGTTGCTATAAATTAAATGTTTTACTATTTGTACGGTTATGTATAATGGTTTAAAAATTAGACTCACACTAAGTCGTCATAAGCTCACTCTCCCCTTTTTTTACCTCTCAAGTAACACAAAAATCTAGGACGTGGAATAGCATCGAAGGAACCTCATAATAGCGACTTGTTTTTCTTTTATTTTTATTTTAATGTTTCCATTTAAGTTCCCTTATTCATCTTCGGTTTGCAATTATTAACTATTACTTGCTTTTATATCTTAGGTTTGGGATTGTCTAACTTATTAAATTTAAGAATGATACTTAGTTAATACTCTAATAATTGCATGCTATTCGGTTTAGAAAACTATTATTTTTAACAATGTTTTTCACTGCTGCAAAATACTTGAAAGTTTTGAAAAGTCTTTTTAAACCTTAACCGTTTTTCCCAAAACTTGACATTAATAAATATTGTAATTGAATTGCTAAGTAAAGTCGATTTGATTAATGAATGTTTTTCTTAAAAATAAAAGAGCGATGTAGCGACCTAAAAATTTTAGTACGGGCGCTGGTCGAAGTAATTCTTGCAAATTTGAAAACTGAACATCGATTTTGTTTGAAAAAAGGAATCGCCACCGATATTTTTTCTAGGTGTGATCGAACACCTAATAAATTCTCTTTTTAGAAGAAAAATTTATTTTTAAATTTTTCTAAAAAAGAGGTAACTTTAGATCTACGTGAAAATCCAGAGAAAATTAGAGTTCGAGAGTCGGTTACGCGCGAGGAAGGCATTAGCACCCTCGCGACGCCCAAAATTGGTATCTCGTTAAACGCACGTTGTTTTAATTCTCAAAAAATACGAATTCAATTTAATATTTACTCGTGATCTAATTGAAATATGAGATCTTTTTTAAAAAAAAACACGAGAATTTTGAAGCAAATTTTTTTTAAATGAAATTTTTGAAACACGAAAATTTTAGAAACACGAAAATTTTTTTAAACACGACAATTTTTGAAACACGAGAAGTTTTTCAAAACACAAATTTTTTAAAACACGAAAATTTGTGAAACACTAGAGTCGTTGAAAACACGGAAATTAGTGAAAACACGAAAATTTTTGAAACACGGAAATATTTAGAAAACACAAAAATTTTTGGATCACCGGAATTTTTGAAAACACGAAAATTTTTGAAACACCAGAATTTTTGAAAACACGAGGATTTTTGAAACACGAATTTTTTTTTGAAAATACGAAATTTTTTGAAAACACAGAATTTTTTTTAAAACACGGGAATTTTTGAAACACCGAAATTTTTGAAAAAACGAGGATTTTTGAAAACTCGAAAATTTTTGAAAACGCATAAATTTTTAAAACACGGGAATTTTTTTTGAAAACATGAAAATTTTTGAAACACCGAAATTTTGAAAACACAAAGATTTTTGAAAGCACGAAGATTTTTGAAACACGGGAATTTTTTGAAAACACGAAAAATTTTGAAAAATAGAATTTTATTTTGAAAACATGAGAATTTTGAAAGACGAAATCTTTTTTATTTTTATTTTTTTAAAACACGAATATTTTTGAAACCACGGAAAGATTTTTTTTTACACAAACTTTTCGATTTTTTTATTAAGCGCGTATCGTATTTAACATGAACCGGTTATATTCACTCAATATAGCAATGAAATCAATAAATTAGTGTCAAATCGATTCGTTGCCTTATTTTTGAAAACACGACTATTTTTTTTGAAACACAAGAAAAATTTTTGAAGACACGAAGATTTCGGAACACAGGAATTTTTTCGAAAACACGAAATTTTTTGAATATTTTTTATTTTTAAAAGGGCATATCGAGTTTAACGCAAACCGGTGATATTCACCCAACATAACGATGAAATCAACGATTTTATGTTAAATCGATTCGTTGCCTTATTTATTAAAATTATTTAAAATAAATTAAAATTAAATTAAATTAAAAATATAAATACAAAAATATAAAAATGCATAAAATACTAATAATATTAAAACGAAATAATATAAAAATACGAGCATTAAATTAAAAGAGAAATAAACGAAATTACTGAAAAGATCTCAAAACACGAGCTTCGTCGAACGGGTTACACAAATTAAACCTTTTTTTTGTCTTTTTTCTTTTTTTCCCTTTTTTTCTCTTTTTTTTTTCTTTTTTCTTCTCTCTTTTTTTCTGGCCTGCTTCTTTTGGGCCTACTGAGCCGTTGGTCAGGCCTAGCCTGCTGCTGTTGGGCTGGAGCACCTGCTGGTGGGCTTCTGGTGCGGGTCGGGTCGGGTCAACCCAGCTATAAAAAATAAAAAAATAATAAATCTTTTTTCTTCCTTTCTTTCTTTTTCTTCTTCCTTTTTTTCTTTTTCTTCCTTGTTCGGCCCCCACCGACTTCTTTGCTGCTGCCGACGCTTCCTTCGCCTGCGGTGCGACGGTCGACGACGCTCCTCCCTTTTCTTTCTCTCTTTCTTCTTTGCTTGCTTTTTTTTATTTTCGTGGGTGTTTTTCTTTGATTTTTTTTTTGCTTGATTTGCTTTCTTTAACGGTGGTAGATGGGAGTATGCCGGTGGTGGCAGTTCGATGACGCGCGATGGCGATGAGGCTGCTGTTTTTGCTTAATTTCTTTTGCTTTTTCTTGTTTTTTTTTCCTTTGCTTGGTTCTTGGCTGCCAATTTTTGGGGGTTTAAAACCCCTTTTAAATTGTCGATTTTTCTTCCTTTTTGCAGGTTGCAGGTGGCTAGGGAGGGCTAGGCCGGCCGCCGCCGTTGCAGGCGCAAATTGCGCTGATTGCTGCCAGAGGGACCAAAATGTAAATATAGTAAAATTTTTTGGGCCAAAATGTAATTTTAAGAAAATTTTAGGGTCAAAATGTAATTTAGAAAAGTTTAGGGTATAAATGTCATTTTGAGAAATTTTGAGGTCAAAATGTAATTTTTTTCAGAAAACACGAAATTTCCCAGATAAAATTCAGTGATTACAAGCGATTTTCATAAAATTCAACTAAGCAAAAGAATAGCTTTACTGGATCACTTTAGTGATCAATGTAACACCTTTAACTTAGCCAAAACTCGTAAGTCGGGCCATGAGTGTTACATCTTTTCCAATTCCTTAACTATTAATTAATTATTAAAAATATTTAAAAATAAAATAATAATAACAAAATATTTCTGTCGAAACCACTTTCATGTTAAATCAAAAATTTTAGTTATCGACTTATTAAAAATGAAAATTGGAGTCGCCACCGATCTTTTATTGTGGTGTGATCGGATCACCTTGAAAATAATTTTAGGTCTACGAATTTTTTAGAAAAATAGGTTCGGGAGTCGGTTACGCACTAGGAAGGGTTAGCACCCTCGTAACGCCCAAAATTGGTACCGAATCGATTGTTTAATGTCTTAATATCGAAATTTTGAAAAGATTTTAAAATACGATCCTTTTATTTTGAATAAAATGAATTGGAAGATAAAGCTCATTTATTTTAAAGAAATAAATTGTTACACTCAGTAAGTTAGAGTGCAACATTTCAAATCCTCAAAATTAAGCTTATTCTTTGATTTTTAAAACCTATGCATTTTGAGAAGGATATCCGATTATTTGGGTCAAATGAGAAAATCAAAACCCAGTAAGTTAGGGTTCGATTTCACAAAATTCCTAAATATCGAACATTGCCTTTATTTTTAAAATCCTCGTCTCGAGAAAATAACATGTCATATCCAATGCGTTAGGACACGACGTGTCGAATTCCCGAGAATGAGTTTTTATTTGAAATTTGCGAATTCATTGCAAAATGAATACTTGGCTTTCTAAATTCATCGAAAAATAATCGCAATCCAGTATATTAGGACACGATCTTCCTCGAGAATCATGAATGCCAAATATTTCGAAAATTTATAAAATACGATGATTTTAATGTTTTGACGAAACCAAAATATATACTTTCTGAAAGATATGCTAGAAAAGTTAACAAATACTTTAATTTAAATTGTATATGTATATGTATTTACAAAATATAAGCACAAGATACAAGTAAATTTGTAAATATGTGTATGCATATATTTAACACACATCTACAAGTATACATGTAAAAAAAAAGAAAGAATGGAATATATCAAAAAAACAAAATAAAAAATGCATGTATATATGTACATGAAAATCGTAAAATAAAATAAACATATAAAAATTTGTATGTGTATATATTTACAAAAATAAAATAATATATATAAGTACATATGTATTGGTAAATCATGAAAACACGTATATGTATTAAAAAAACTTATATATATGTACAATGTGTATATAAATAACGGAGTATATATAGAATAGTAAAATGTTTATGATAATTCAAAAATATATATAATATAAAAAATGTTTATTTTGAATTGTAAAATATGGGAACACGTGCATATTCTAAAATGTGTATGTATACATATATATGTTTGTAAAAAAAATTTGTGAAGAAAAGAAGAAAGAAACATACGTATACATATGTACAAAAGTAAAAAAGATTTTTGAAACTAAAATATAAAAGTATATATATATATTGAAGTTAGGAAACAAAAATAAAGAAAAAAACATATGTAAAAAAATATGTATATAGGTAGGCGGATACAAAAAAAAAATGCATATATATATATTACGTAAGAAGCAATGCGTGTATACTATATAAAAAATAAAATGCATATATATATTATATAAAAATAGTGCATGTGAATGAATATATAGGAATAATAATAATAATAATAATAATAATAATAAATTTTAAAAAAACACAAAAAAAAACAAAATACAAAAAGAAAAAACCAATAAATGAAATTAACCAAACAGAGGACTAATTTGCAACGCGTGTATTAAATGAGGGGGGCCAAAATGGAAATAATCCGCCTCCCTAAAGCGCTGCGCAGCAATGGGGACCGATTTGAAACAAAAACAAAGAGTGTGGCTAAATTTAAAGGGAATAAAAAGTTGATTTAAGCACTCTTTTGAAAACCGAGGGACCAATTGCGCAAATGGACCATTTAAGGCCAGAACGCGGATCCTCCCCTCCGGGTCAGGTCACCGCGCGGGTCATGGCCACCTAAACGGCGCCGTTTCACTAATATAATTTAAAACAGTTTTTTTTTTAAAATCATTTGCAGCATAAAGAAGAAAAAAAACAAAAGAAAGCAAAAGCTCTCTGCTAGGGTTTTCAACCTTAGCTGCTATGCCGCCGTTCCCTCTTGCCGACGCTCCGATTGCGACGGAGACGACACTAATCCGGTGAATCTGGCGAAAAAGGTATGGTTCCCTTTTCCCCCTTCTTTATATTTTGAGCGAAAAATAAAATAAAAAGAAGAATAAATAATCTAAAAATGACGAATATCAAACAAAAATAGAACGAAACAATCACCTCTATTCAAAGAACAAATTTCTTTTGTATTTCTCTTTAATCTTTTTTTGTATTCAATGTGTGTAAAAAGGGAAGAAGAAGCCCCCCACAATACTGAAATATGGGGTTTTATAGTCCCCGAAAATACAAATTATAATAAAAAGAAAATGATACAAAATCCCCCTCTGCTATTTCTGTTTTTCTATGCTTTTTGCTGCCTCTGCTTGTTTTTGCTTGTTTGTTGCGTTGCAGGTACGGTCGTACGAGGGCCAGATGGGACATGGAGCGGCTCGTGTGAGGCATCGCACGTGGCGAAGAGGCGTGCGGCGCTGGGGTTGGGTAGAGGCAGGAGCGGCGCCCTAGGGTTTGCTGAAATGTTTGTGTTGTGGGCCTGTTGGGCTAAGGTTTGGCTGTATTTGGGTAGTGATTTGGGCTATGTAAAATGGACATTAATTGGACTTATTATTTGGTTTGGTTTATTTTATTAACGGGCCGGGCAAATTGGCCTACTACAATTTCAACTAATTAAAATTCAACACCAATATCCATTATAATCATGATGTTTCATGATAATTATCTTAATAGGGAAATGACCATTTTACCCTTCAACATCCTCCACAATTCTTTCCTCGAATCATCACTTAATTTGGTAAAATTATAAATTAGTCTTTCATACCACTTATTCAATTTGGTCCTTACACACCAATTTCATGTCATAAGAAATTAGGTTATTTTCACTTTTGTTCCTTCAATTTTCTCATATTTATGCTTTAACCCCTCAAATTTTGAATAATTATACTTGAACCTTAAAATTTTTTACATCTTTAAGATTTAGTCCTTACTTTAATTTAGTATACCACAAACATACTTCTCAATTCAACTTTCTTTGATACTCATCAACCTTCTCTTTTATCACTTTTGTTGACACCATTTTTTTGGATGAAAAACGGGGTCAATTTGGATTTTGGAAATGAAAACAAAAATAGGGAGTCGCCACCAATCCCTTTTTTATGAGGTGTGATTGGATTACCTCGAAAAATGGTTGTTTTTAACAAACGGTTTGATTTTATTAAAACAACGGTTTTGGTCCACGAAATTTAGAAAACGGGTTCGGGAGTCGGTTACACACGAGGAAGGATTAGCACCCTCGATACGCCCAAAATTGGTACCTAGTTGATTACTTAATGTCTTAATGTCGAAAATTGAGAATTTAAAAGAATTTTGAAAATATGATCCTTGTATTAAAAAGTTGAAAATCTTGGAAAAAGTGGCATATTTCACGTTAATCGAGAAAAGACATCATATCCAGTAAGTTAGGATACAACGTCTCGAATTCTCGATACGCGAATAAAAATGCTTATTTAAGATAGGTTTAGCCATCTCGGATTTGAAAATGAGATCACGACCAGTAAGTTAGGACGCGATTTTAATCCCGAGATCATTTAAAATTTGAGTTTAAAAAGATTCGTGTCTTTAGATTTATTGTGAAAGTCGAAACCCAGTAAGTTAGGGTACGACTTTCTTAAATCTAAACACGAAATTTTGTTTACTCAAAAGTTATAATTCATACATTGAATGAAATATTTTATTCACGAAATAGTAAAAATAAGACACGATGTTAATATGCGTAACTAAATAAATATGAATACGATGATGTAAAAACAATGCAAGTAATAGCAACGAAAATAAGATAAATAAAAGGTACAGACCAATAACATACGAAATAGCAATGTATACAAGCAAATAAAATTAAAGCATTCGTTCAAATAATAATGAAAATGTAAATAAATAAATGAATAAAATTATAAAAAATGTAAAGATATATATATGTAAGTATACATCAAAATTTGAAAATAATAATAAAAAATAAAAAAATAAATAGTGATATTTATATATATATGTTTAAAATATATTAAAAATATAGATGTAAATAGGTATATACGAATTAGAAAGTATATAAAAATATAAGTATGTACATATAAATATATTTATAAGAATTAGAAAATATAGATATAAGTATATGTATATACAAATTATAAAATATACGAAAATATGATTTTGTATGTATATATTAAATAAGTTAAAAGAATACATATACATGTACGTATATACGCAATTTTATAATAATATAATATATCACCTATTATCTAAGATTTATATAAGTAAATATAGGTATAAATATAATGATAGTAATAATAATAGTAGTAATAATACTAACAATAATAGTAAAGATAATAATAGTAAATAATAATAATAATAATAATAAATAAACAAAATAATAAAGCGAGCTAAATCGAAATAAAATAAAAAAGAAAATACTGGGCGAATTTGGAATAAAAAGGACGAAACGGACCAAAATGTGACTCGCGCGAAAGGACGGAGGGCCAAAACGGAAAATATCCCAATTATTAGGACACGTGTCCATTCTATGAGTGCAAGACTAAATCAAAAACGCTAAAAATAATTTGGGCGAAAATTATAAAATCTAAAAATGTAAATAGGACTAGATTGAAACACCCCAAAAGGGCGGAAGGGCCAAATGGGTAAATAACCCAATCATCAAAACACGCGGATCTTGAGACGCGGGTCGGGTCGCGCGCGCGGGTCAGGGCCAAACGGCGTCGTTTTGGCACCTGACCCTAAGGTTAAAACGGCGCCGTTTTGTGTTTACTATAAATAAAAAAAAACCCCAAAAACAAATCAGTTTCAGCATTTTTAAAAAAAAACAGAGAAAGAGCTCTCTCCCCTCTCTCTCAGGCCCCAAGTCAGGCCAAGGGTTCCGGCGATCCTCCGCCGTTGACGGCGTCGCGCCGGCCACCGTACACGGTGGTCGGAAAATCCAAAGGTAAAATTTTTCTCTCCTTTTTCTCTCTTTTATTTTATATTATTGATATCTAAAATAAATGAAAAAATAAGAGATAAAAAATGCGAATCTAAGAAGAAAAAAAAAGAGTAATAAAGACCAAAATCACCTTCAAATTCTTTGTTTTCTTTTATTTCTGGGAAATTGTTTCGTTCAGGCCAATAGAACAAAGGGGCCAACCCTTTTTACAGTGAATAAACTTGGCTTTTATAGCCAACATTACATGCTTTTTTTCTTTTCATTTTGTGGTTGCTGCTTTCTTTACTCGTTTGCAGGTGGGCAGTTGGGCAAATGGCAGAAAGCAGGTGAACGGCGGAGCAGAGGAGTTGGTGAGAAGGCCCTAGGTGCGGCGCACCTAGGGTTGCTGCTGCTTTTTTCTTTTTCTTTTCTGAACATGGGTTAGGGTAGTTGGGTGTATTGGGTTTAGGCTTTTAGATTTTGGGTTTGGGGTTAATTAGGTTTGGTTGTAATTTGGGCTCTGTTGGTTGTGGGTTAGTGTTTAGGTGGGTTGGTTTGTAATGGTTTTTATTTGGACCATATTGGGCCCCGGGTAAATTTGGGCTTGTACAGCTGCCCCTTTTTGCTCGTTGTCGTGTAATGAGAACAGGGCAAAGACCAAGAAAGACCAAATTTGCCCGGTCTCGCTGAGTCTTTACTTTTTGGTGCATTTCTTCTTCAGGTAGCTTCATTTCAGTCCACTTTGTCTTGTTGCGTCGATCCTCTCCATCCACTGCAACTTCAGGGAGATCTGACTTGGACGTAATCTACTCTACTGCCAATTCAGAGAGATAAGATTCTTTATTTTAATCCGCTCCACTGTAACTTCAGGGAGATAGGATAGTGTCTTCGATCTGCTCCGCTGTAATTTCAGGGAGATAAGATCTCTGGCTTCAATCTGCTCCACTGTAACCTCAGGGAGATAAGATCTGAAATTCTCCGGTCTACTCCACTGTAACCTCAGGGAATAAGACCTGATGTGATCTTCTCTACTGTAACTTCAGAGAGATAAGATCCTTTAATCCGCTCCATTGTAATCTCAAGGAGATAGGATTACTATCTTTGATCTGCTCTGCTGTAATCTCAGGGAGATAAGATCTCCAGCTTCAATCTGCTCCACTGTAACCTCAGGGAGATAAGATCTGAAATTCTTTGGTCTGTTCCACTGTAATCTCAGGGAGATAAGACCTGTATAATAAACCTAATTATGCCTAATGGTTAGGATGACATGATCAAAATGAAACAAATGCTTCTAACTAGACATATGTGAATGGTGTTTGCATGAATGCAGAATTTTATTTTTCCGAGAATGATCTCGCTTAGGTTATCACTACTCGAAGTTTATCAAGGTTTTGTGACTGTGTGCTACAACGCCTTTTCGCCTGACTGATTTTCTGAAGAAACATTTAGCCAGACTGTCCCATTGTAAACCTCAAAGTTATATCCACTGGACGCCAAATTTGTACCATCATTCTCTCACAGTAATCTAAGGGTAGAAATATGTGGCTTTTCCTCTGTCCTCTTTTATCACAAATCGGGGATATAGGATCTGAACCGTTCTGGTTTCCTACACCATTCTCAAGGTGTCGTACCAAAGTCTATGCGCAAATGAAGGCTCTCTTCTCCGAGGTAACCTCTTCCTATTGCTTGATGATCATTGCTTGCTTGTTCATTTAAGCTTTGTAATTAACACGACAGCTTGTCATTTTGTTCAATCAATGTTTAGACAACAAAATCTGAAAGGATAGTCTTTGACTTAGACTCTTCCTTCTTAGCTATCTCACCCTTTAATCTTGGTATTTTCTAAACAATAGTCATGTTCAGGTCCCTATATTATTTAGAAATTTTCCAGAGTAATGTGCAAAACTTCTTTCCTGAAAGTTTTATTAGTTCGTTAATCATTATTCCTATGCAACATGTTTGCAAAAGATCATAACAATGAATAAGAATAAAGCTAGTTCTGATCATAACTCAAATAAAACATCAAAGATGGCGAAAGAAAGGTAACAAAGAAGTGGATTGAGAATGTGCGTTTTCACAAAAGGAAAGGAAGAAAGAAAGAATGTATTTTCAAGAATACACATAAGAACTAGGTGCCCCAGTTATCGCAGCTTGAGTTTCTCTGTACAAACTTTCCGAAGACCCTTCTGAGTTTGACATGTGTTCAGGAGATCTGCAATACTCTGTCAATGTTCCAAGACGTTGCATATCCTTTCTTATTGGTAAAGCAAGATCATCATATGCCCCTGATCAAAACTTGATCCGCTCAAATCCTGATGTTCCAATCCTGCCCAATACTTGAGTCGCCTTTTTCGGGTTTTCGACTCAAGCCCTCTTTGGTCTCAAAGTGCCCTTTACGGGTTTTCACCTTAGCCTCTCCAAAGTTTTTTTTTAGGAAGCAAAGCGCCCTTCACGGGTTTCACTTGGTTCCCCTTTCTTTCAAGTGAAGTATTCTTGACGGAGTCTGCGTTTACAGGATTTGGTAAACTTTTGCCATCCATCTCGCATAGGATCAAAGCTCCACCGGAAAAGGCCTTCTTTACAACATAAGGGCCTTTCCAATTTGGCATCCATTTTCCTCTAAAATCTTTTTGCATAGGAAGAATCTTTTTTAGTACCAAGTCCCCTTCACGAAATTCTCGGGGGCGAACCTTTTATTATAGGCTCGCATCATTCGTTTCTGGTACATTTGCCCATGGTGAATAGCTCTTAGCCTCTTTTCCACTATTAGGTTCAACTGATCGTACCGAGATTGGATCCAATCGGCTTTATCCAACTGTAGCTCAGATAACACCCGTAGAGAAGGGATTTCAACTTCAATGGGTAATACTGCCTCCATTCCATAAACCAGAGAAAAAGGCGTTGCCCCAGTAGAAGTTCTAACAGATGTTCGATAGGCAAGGAGAGCAAATGATAATTTCTCATGCCAATCCTTGTAGGTTTCAGTCATTTCCCCACAATCCTTTTAATGTTTTTATTGGCCGCCTCCACTGCACC